>NC_052392.1:10409231-10519231 GCF_009389715.1 Phoenix dactylifera | reverse complement strand
CTCTCTCCGCGTATGCATAGTGCTAATGATAAATAATGAATGCAAAAAAAACATCTCAAGCCATAGCCGCAGCCTCCAAGACCGTTGCGGCTGTAGTAATACTGTAACTGCCGTTATTTTAAATCATTAAATAAGACTGGATTTTTTTTGGTACAGTAAGGCTGGAGATTGGAGTTGAGGTCCCAGATCCGGCTGGCCGGGTCTTCTACCTCTTTTCTTCTTCTTGTGATTGTGGTTTCACATTATCATCGCTTCAATGATTGCTGAAAAGGAAAGGAGACTTAGTAGCGAGGAAAAAAAATAAAAGAAAAAAGGAAAGCAAGCAGGAAAGAAAGCAGAAGAGCCGCGTCGGCCTGTCTTAGGTGGTGGGAGCGAGGGAGGCTGATCAAATGGCGGATTTTGGCAGGAAGCCGTCGTGGGGCCGAACGCTGGTGATCCAGGCGGCGCTCTGCCTCGCCCTCTACGCGGCCTTCAACATTGGACGGCCCCAGGCGGCCAGAGATGCTCGCCTCCAATCCAAGCTCCACCGGGAGTCGCTGGATCTCTACTTCCTTAGCGTCAGGGGAGGCCTCCGGAGCCCCAGAGAACAAGCTCATCTCCTCCATCAGGTTGGGTTGACCTCTTCTTGACTTCTTGCTCCCCTTTTTGCTTCTTCCTGTTTTCGATCGGATTTAGCGGGCAGTCTCACCCCCTCCTGTTGCGATTCTGGTTTTGTTTTACTGGAAAAGAATTCGGCAAGGTTAAAACGATCAAGAATTAACATGCAAATAAGGTGTTTGATTATATCCGTAAATTGCTTAGTAGCCCGATGCGCTTCCCGTATGGCTGTTCTCGGTCAATGCAACGAAAATCCATTATAAGAAAGTACGGATGAGCACTGACCGAGGAACAAACCTAATATTTGGCTGAAGCAATAAACATCCTCTTCTCATCATCTTTTAATGTTGTTTGTTAATCATTCTTTTCATGTCGCTTGCAACCATTTGCCTAAAAAAAATGAGCTTCTTCTTCGCATGTAACCATTTGCCAAAAAAATTGAGCTGCTTCTTCGCAATATCCTGCTTACAATTCTTAATTTGCTTCAGTTCCGTCAGTTGGCCTAATTATGCCCAGGTACATGACATGGATGCTCAACATAAACAGGCCATCCCTAGAAGTGAGAAGTAAAACATCAGAAGGAAAAAAAATTACATTCTCTGTCCTTAATGTTCTTGAATGCCCTTATTCAGAAAACGTTACTATCATGCCAGAATTTTTACAGGAGTAATCCACAAAATACAGTGTAGCGTAACAGTGGTCGATGTGTCCGTTATGCAGCTGATATTGATTATCATATCACCTCTGGTATCTTTGTTTTTAAAGTTATATTGAGTGAAGTTCTGTCAGGTAAAAGCACCAAACAAAACACACTCTTTAACTTGAGCCTTTCACCCTCCACCCTTTCTCCTTCCCGTGTGTTCATCCCATCACTTGGAAGAGACTCACATTCGTTCGGTTGCATTTGTAATATACTGCTACCTTGTATTTTCACCTTTTTTGGGCTTTTAATTGATTGTTTCACAAATTTGTGTTGTTGATGAAGATGGAGAAGGCAGCAAAAATCTATAAAGCAAAGTTCGTGGTGAATATTGGGGAACTTGGGGAGGATGATCCACTTTTGCGGAATGTAATGTCAATATCTTAAAGCATTAATCTTTTCACAGATCCTGTAAAATTTGATTGCCTTGCTACTCATTATAACTTGTAATCGTAGTTGTCCCTTTGCAGGCCACTTTTCATTTCCCATTGGTGGAGATTCCCTGGTGCATTATCCTTCCTTTGAATTAAATTTTCATATCGAAATAATTATTTCATAAATTTTCCTTGTTTCAAACTTGGCATTCTTATGAAGAGAAACTGCAAAGATGTATCACTCCTTTAACCATAAACTATGGAATGTCATAGGTATACGGCCCCAGTTTCACAAGGACAAGTGAATGGGAACTTCTTGAAGAAAATCAGAATACCTCATGGGCAAGATTTAGACATCATTGCTGTAGATACAGGGCCATTGAAGGTAACTATATATCTTGTATGTTTCTAGTCGATTGTAGTGATCTATGCATTATCAAGAATTTATGGTATTTAACTTTTCTACAATTGGTATCAACACAAATTTACACAAGATGCTTCTAAGAGCAAGCATGAAAAAATGGACTAAAATAGTATTCGATATTTAGCAACGATACTAAGTTAAATAACAACAGTAACGCACCCCTTGGGTGATATAAATCCCCGTATTTCCTCTATAGTCAGATAGGTATATTCTTTTAACCTCATTTGAACTTTCTAGAGTTTTTTCCTTTTGTCAACAACTGTTAGCTCATTTGGTTAGCACCTTGCACCGAAGAGCTTGCCCTTGGTGGATGTCCAAAGTCCTAGTTTTTTTTCCTCTTTTCCTTTCATCAAGGTGTTTCCCAAAATATTTCAAATCAATGACTACTTTCTGGTTGTCTACTTTATTTTCATGAATTATAAATTTCTCTCATGCCATACTCCCAGATTCCAAATGTGTGGCTGTCATTATGACTATTACATAACATAGGTATATATGCATGCTGCTACTTGTTCTTTTGCCCTTGATGGCAACCATGCTATAAACTATAAACGATTAGAAGTTTGAATTCATAATACATTTTCTTTGCTGGAAAGCATGATTTGGAACAATATTAGACAGTATTTTCTCCATGAAGCTTGTATAATAGAAGTAGCCATTGCAGATATATTTTCTGTCTGGTTTGAACAAAGAAAAAACTGCATTCATATTTTGCTGACGTTTGCTTCTTGATGTCTCTGTTGCTATAACATGCCCTGACTTGTATGCTTTTTTGCAATTAGGTATTTGCTTAGATGTTCTTATGATTGATTTGGTTTGATTTTACAAGAACCTTTCGCATGTGGAACAACTTAGCAAGATTGGAAGTGACCAATTGCATTGGATAAAGGGGACTTTAGCAGCAACCAATAGCAACTGGTACGGGCTCTGCTTACTTGTCATCCAATTTAAATTATGAGCTCTTACTTTGGTAGCTGAAGTAATCATGCAAAAGATGCATCTAGTGTGACCTGTTATGATCACAAATCCTTTATTATATGCATTTTGCATTCTCTATGTTTCTGTTTTAGTAGAACTTTTTTTAGCTATAGCACATTTGCATTTATGTGCATTTCATGAATCCAACTTCGATTTAAGGAGCACCCTATTCACTACTGCTGAAGTCAGTTGCTACGCTATGCTATATTTAGACATACATCATATCTTAAAAAATATGTGAGCAGTTATTGAAATTTAACAATTTGATAACATAATTATGTAGGTATTGTTGTAATCTATGTGTACAATACATCCACTACGAGTATCAGAACAGCGATAGAAATAAATTAATGTTACTGATTAATAAAATAATGCTCATGGGGGCAGTGAATACTTTAAGCCATAGTTTAATGATCTTCATTTAGCTCTTGCAGAACCATTTCTTTAAGCCTTTGAAGATGAGGGACCTCATGAAAAATGCAACGAAGAACCAGGATTCTTGGGAGGTCTTTGAGAGAAACTTGACAAAAATACATATAGTGGATATGATTTCCTCCTCTATCACATGTGCCCACATCGTAGTTGCCATTTATGTATCTTCATTGGGCATTTGTATGCCCTTGATCTGTTACCTTGAAAAAATAAAAGAAGTCATTTGGAAGGTTCGTCTCTTTCCTATAGGAAACAATTGCTAGCACACTTCTGTTACATACATATCTATTGTTTCATTCATCTGATCAATTATAAATTGGTAGTAGTTCCATGTGCTTGTGATCAGTACTGTTATAAAATGTGTATGTTTCAGTTAAGAAATAAATCAATTCCACCCCAAAATATATCATGTTTTAAGACTGATCTTGTCAGGTTGTATATAATCCAGATTTGAAAGCTCCAGTCAGGAAAAACTAAAAACTAAAATGGGAATTTTTTTCTTCCAAATCAATTACAAGATTTATTATGCATGGTTCCCTGATATTGTAATTTTCCTATGTTCTTAAAGATCTCTTCAGCAAAGGGAATGGGACAATTCTTCATGTTTTGTTAGAAAGTGTATCTCTTTTAGAATTTTTATCACATATGTAAAAGTCATTGTTTTGCAACATAGTATTGCCCAAGATAGATGATTTGATTTGTTTCTTGAACTTGAAAAACTTGTAGAGATCTTAGGAGAACAATCACTGTGATTTGGCTGAATGTGATTGCTCTCTGTTTGTCCAGATAGAATGAGGTGGTTGCAGACCTTCAAACTTAAAAACAGAAAACAATGAATAATCTTCAAACATTTTCTGAATGAAAAGTTAAAGTGCTAGTTGAGCGACAACACTATCTAAAGCGAGATCTCATCCATTCTAGATCCTATTTTTTTTTCTCTATGTGATTCTTCTTTTAGTTGTTTTAGTATGGTTCCGTCCATCATATTCATGAATTACTTGATAAGAAGACACAATGCATCTTTATTTTATTTGATTGATACACCTAGAAATATGCTGTTGGACAATTTATGACCTGACCTAAGTTAAGAAGGTTTAGGTTTGGCATAAACTGGTCTAAGTCGTATATAGTTTGATCCAACTTGACCGGTTTATGAAAAGGGTTAGGTTTAGATCGAATTCATGAACCATTTAACCCATTTTGACCTGTTTAATAATTGGGTTGAATCGACATGGTTACGACCTGACGTGTTTAATTTATTTAAACTGCTTTAGACTCATTTAAAACCCATAAACTTGTTTAGCCTTCTCCACCTTGTCTGTTAAACAGGTTACATGGGTCGGGTTTGGTTATCCGCTCAATAAAGAGGTCAGGTTCGGTTTTGTATACTTGACCCATTTAATAAGTGGTTTGGGTTTGGGTTGACAAATTTTTGACCTAGCCCGACCCATTTGCCACCCCTACTTAGAAGAGCATTAATAGTTGGGTGTATAAACTCTCTAAAATTAGATAGTTCTAGCATTTATGGATGAAACCCTATAACCATAAGTATCTGGTCTATCAACAGAATAATCATTTTACTTCCAAGAAACCTCATTTATAATGCGGTCAAATTAGTTTATTAATTTGACCCTGGTGAGATTTTTTAAATACTCTATATTGGAGGTCAGCACTTGATCACTTTGCGAAATGAGGTTTGCATCAAAGTAGAATATTTGATAGTAAGGTATCTCCCATGGCATATTCTTTTGTAGGTTGACACATGGCTTTAATGCAGTTAAACAGCTTAAACGGTCGTTTTCTGTTTTTGTTTTTTGAAGCCTTAGACATCAAACTTGACAAGTAGTTTTTAATTTTCTGGCCTTGATTATTTATTTTTGTCTTCAAAAAGTTCCTTCTTAGAGTCCTTGTATCTTTACTATTATATACAAACCTATGTTGCTCAAGGAACTGTGAGATGCCCCATTTAAGGCCTTGTTAGTGACTGCCTTCTAACAAGTACTTGCTCTCATGAAGCCTCAGTTAATCCAATGACGTTTAGACTTCTGGATGGCATAGTCCATGTCATGGCTAAAATTGCATGCAATATATTATGCTTCAGGCTAGAAAATATAATACAATTAACTAACATGCTAATTTGCATTATCTTAAGTACCTGCTATTTCTTTAAACTAGTGAAAATAACTTTATTCTCATATTGGCCTTGAGGAGATATTCTTTTATATTAATATCTAATGATCGATGTTTTTTTGAAGCACTCCACACAAGTGGAAACTCATTCATGTGAAACTGTTAAATAGGATAAGTATACCTGATTTAAATATCAAAATATTCTATAAGAAACTAAACAATTTATGGCATCATCATGGATAATTCTAATTGCATACTGGTCAGCCCTTTTAATATCTGAACAGTAGCTTTGTTCTTTCTCCCTACAATTATAATTTGTGTAATTGTTATAGACAACGTTCTTTTTTTAATTCAAGACAGGCTTATAGTCATTGGATTTGATCCATTGATTGTTTGTGAAGAAAAGCAAGGGACAGAAGTAGTAAAATTTTATGAGCCTCTGCACCATATCTTTCAAGAATTTGGAGTGGTGAGTTGGATCTTTATCTTAATCTGCTAGATTTTCTAATCTCATCATCAGCACTAATGCTAAAATATATTTATACCTTCCAATTGAAAAAAAAAACTTCAGAATGCTTACCTGAGCAAGCGGGGCTGCACTGGCCCTTATTATCATGATGAAGGCATTGTGTACATTGGAAACACAGGTCCTGCAGACAAAACACATAATGCTTTCTCAGCAAATGGAAATGCTAATATTTTTAGGTGAGTCGTGTTTTTTTGTTTTTCAAGAGGAAATTTGTCAGTTTGGCTAGCTACTTGACTTGAGTTGTCTTCTGCTTTTTCAGTGAAATGCACAATGGGTTCCTTCTACACAGAGTCAGTCCACTTGAAATTGTGGGTACCGTAAGCTATTGACTGATAGCTTGCTATTATTTGGTTCATTAACTACTCATAGATATAGGACTTATGATTTCTAGTATGTTTGTTGTAAGTTTAAAAAGGAAATGGTTCCTTTTATTTTGTAAACATGATTCTATGAGAACCCACATGCATGATCCTGTCAATGTATTTTTTTTGCTGTGGAAACAAGAATTCCTTTATCTTGTTTTAATTAATTATTTTTTCTATTCCTATGGCAGGAGTCCTACTTCATTGACTCTACAGGGAAAATAGTTTTTAAGGCTACAATCCGTCAGCATGGAAGGGAAGCCATCTGAACTGCATCATTAGAAATAGAAGGCTACTTGCTTTTTCCCTATTTCTATCTTTTTCTAAATTTTTTTTTGGGAAATTGATCAATTATTCCCCTTGCTATGCATATATTTAGTCATTTGTAGTAAATCATCAGTTGATGGTGTATTACAAATTTATTTATCTGAAATGAAATGGTGATGAAATGAATGTTTTGCGAGTTTTGGTTAATGCCACCAGTTTTCCAATTTTGTATAGTTTTTGGCAAGATTAATTTGAGGCAATGTACTGTTGCCACTAGTATGGGCCTCACCATGGATTCAATTTTGCCACCCCACTTATTCAATTGTTCAAAAAAAAAAAAAAATCTGCTGCCCCACCAATGATACCCATTATTGGAATGTCTCCATTGTAACTTCGGATATTATCAAGATATTTGTCATTATTGAGGTACTATCATGAACTAAATAATTAAAGTGAGATGAAATACTATAAAAAAGGATTTCAAACCAAGGGAGGTCTCAAATCAAGAACCAAAGCCTAGCATAATTTGGTCTCGCTCATGGAGCAAGTTAAGTAGCTAGGAAGCGGCTTAAATATAGTACTTAACATACTGAGCAAGGAGATTATCAGACTTAAGTAGCCGTCAAAGAGGTCAAGTGAGGGCTAACGTTGAATCAGGCCAATCATTTATGGAGAATGATGGGTTTTTTCCATTGATCCAACTGAAGGGATCCGATGATTAACAAGATATGGCAAATGGAAGAACTGTACTGTTAAAAAAGTTGGAGAAGTATCCACCTCAGATGCGGACGGCTACAAAACCGTTAATCGTACTGGGAATGTAGTCTTAAAAAAAAAAAACTTTTTAGACAATTCATAAAAAAAATTTTTATATAAATGACGGGATTGATTGATCGAGCGAGTAATGGGAAGTTAGGCAATTCATGCTGTTAGGTGTATATTTGTACTATTTTTCAAAAGCAGTTTGGCATGCTTGATGGTAATGCTATATCTTTTCTTTTTTTCATAAAGAAGCAATGATGAATTTTCCAAGTGGGACTTTTTGGGTCCCTTGCCATCACTTTTTTTTGTTTTTTTGGTACAATGGCTGCTCACCCTCCTCTAATGTAGGACCGGCCAACAGAATCAGAGAGTAGAACTTGGCTTAAGTGCGAGGGAGGGTCCCCCAGTGTGGCCAAAGTATCTCTCCAGAGTGCTATGCAGCATACGATACAATCCAGTCTGCGGCCCTGTTCACTTCCTGTTATACGTGCACTACCTGGAAGGTGCTGCAATCTCTCAGCATCAGCCTGATGTTGCAAAGCTGGGGACTGCCCTCCCCCCTCCATCCCTCCTTCCATATCCAATCGATCACTGTGGCCGAATCTCCCTCTAGGATGATGCGCTCAGCCTCCAACCTCCGTCTCACATATGACACCCCTTCTTATGCTGCCCTGAGCTTCGCCTCTATAGCTGAAAACCCATCGATCCGCCACCCACCAGCAACAATCAACTGTGAGTCACGGCCTCTAATTACAAAACCCACATCGCCCCTACCGCCAGCTCCTGAGCCACTACTATCGAAGTTCACCTTTAAATAGCTGGAGGGTGGGGATTCCCAAAAGATAAGGAGAAACCTGAGCGCTAAAGCTGTCGCTGAAGCTGCCGAGCGGGGGTTCCAGATGTCCCTGGCCATTCCAGATGTCCATGTTCTCTTTTTTTTTAAGTGAACCGGCATCTCACTGCACTCGGCTATGAGAAGGCCCAGAGCAATTATAAGACAAAACATGATCTAATGCCTGTGGCACACGATCAAAAATACCATAATACAAACCTCGCACCATATTGTTGAATAGGTGACTGTAATGAAGCGACACAATATAGACTATCTACTACTACTGGCGTGGAGGTTTACTGCTATCACTACTGGTAGTAGGAGGCGTGGAGATCTACTGGTGTTCCGTACACATTGCACTACTCTGGGGCTTTCATACTCTGATGAGGCAAGACTTGGATGGTCTGGTGTTCTGCAGGCAACCAGTTGCAGCCATCTCTTCGGGGAAATCGTTCATGTCTCCAAAAACCTGTCCAAGATGTGTTCAGCTCATGTTTTTTTCTGATTTGTCCAAGGCAAAGCTGGCATTTTGGCCCCTAATTAACCACCGATCTCCTGTATTTGGCTCTGAAAAAGGGGTTTACATCCATTGCAGGGAGCTTCTTGGGGAATTGTAGCAGCATCCTTTCTTCATATATGTCATCTAGGGGAACTCGTTTGGTTCGCGGGAAAAGAAGGGAAGAAAGTGTGGTCAACGGGAAAGTAATAAGATGCCTCTTGTTTGGTAGGAGTTTTCAAAGGAGAGAGATGGGAAAGTTGTATTCCCATGGGAATATGATTTTCATATTTATGGAAAAGTTACTTTCCCATGAGGCCGGAATCACTTTATTTTTATTTTTTTCCAAAAAGGCCATTCAGCATTAAAGAGGCATTAAAGACCTAATTTTTATTAAGGGCATAATAGGAATTATACATAACTTTCTCAGAAAAGTGGATGGCCAACCAAACATAAGCATTTTGGAAATTTGTCACTTTTCCATGGTCAACCAAACATGCTAAAAGTACTTTCCTAGACATCTTCTTCCTAGGAATTTGTTTCCCAAGAATCATATTCCTAGGAGGGAAAATGCTTCCCGCGAATCAAACGAGCCCATGATATCTGATAAAATGGATTGATCTGAGCCTCCTTCCTTTTCTTTAAAGCATATGTTACTCTTTACTCCTTCTTGTTCTTTAAAATGGCTGTGCTTTTTCCTGCTGCTCCGCTGTTGATTATTTTTGCCTGGAGGATTGGGTGGTGGGAGAAGGTTGCACACAGTGCTCCACATGGTAGCTATATACTATTTTTGCTGTTGCTGCTGCTGCTTCCTTTTGCTTTCATTATGATTTAGAGGCAGGGATGATTTCCTTGGCCTTTCTCTTTCAGGTTAATTTGAAGCACTCTGATTCTGTGAAAAGATGAAGAAGATATTCCCTGAGCGAGAGATCCCGAGCGGGTGAGCGGGTGCACGGTTGCCTCAAGATTCGTGCACCGAGGGAGAGTCACAGGGACCTTTTGTCGAATAGGGGCTGGGTGTGGGAAATGGCGGATCACGGAGCTAGAGCACCGGCAACGCCGGTGTTGGGGAAGTTCGGTGGGTCGAGCTATCCTCTCTCTGGGGATGCGGCGAACGCTCCTTCATGGGCAGAGGCGGCGAAGGGTGCGCCGAGGCTACCAGCCTGGACAAACCACCGCATCTCTCCTCAGGAGCTAGAGGTGCTACAAAGCAAGTTTACAGAGATTCTGGAGGTGCCGGATGAAAAGCTGGAGGGAGCTAGATCGGAGTGGAGGAGCTCCACCGTCATTGTGAGGAGCCTAGGGAGAAGCGTTCCGGTGGATTGGGTTGCTAAGAAGATCCGTCGGGTGGGCAAGCTGCAGTACGATGTGGAATGCTTCTCGCTGACGGAGGGTTTCATCGCCGTGAGGTTCGCCAATGAAGATGATCGAGAGGCTGCGTTGCTGAACGGTCCTTGGTCGGTAGCTGGGTAGTTGCTTGCCATGGACCGGTGGCGCCCCAACTTCGTCCCTGATGCTGGTGGACTCGGTAGAGTAGTAGTATGGCTCCGGCTGCCGAGGCTTCCCTTGAACTATTGGAAGGGACCGACCATACTTCGAATCGCAGCGAGGGCGGGGATTCTTCTGGAGGTGGTTAGCTTCACAAAGTCGAGGAAGCGCTTCGGTTTTGCAAGGGTGAAAGTTGTGTTGGATTGTTCTGTCCCGCTGAAGCCGAGGATCTTTGTGAAGGGGAGATCGGAGGGGGCTGAGGAAAAATTCTGGCAGGGTTTCATCTATGAAAACTTGCCGGCTCCGTGCTCCCAATATGGGAGGATTGGCCACCCATCAAAGGAATGCTGCTTTCTCTCACCGGCGATGGTAGGGAAGGAGGCGGTGGGAAGCTTGGACTCAGGAAAGCAGTTGGCTGAGGCGAGGCAGTCGGAGGCTTCGAAGCAGGCGGATGGGAAGGGAGGCGCCTCGGGGGAGCAGGGAGTTTGCGGCCCTTAGCTGGTTACGAACCGTCTCCGATATCAATGGCCGGCTAAAGCTCCTATCCGGAGGAAGGAGACGACCAAGTCAAAGGGGAGACAGAATGCAGTGTCAACACCCACCCGTGTTGCTACGAGTCCCACCGAAAACTGGCCAGATTCGAGTACTTCACCAATCAACCTTGAGGGATGGCAGAAGCCATCCAAGGTCATCCGACGGAGGACGCCGGAGAAGGACGTCTCGGTCGCCGGCTCGGGTGTGACCAGGGCGGAACCGAGTCAACCAGGCTTAGACCGTGAGTCTCAGATCGAGTCGGGGAGGATGACGGGCTCGGGTGGGTCTAGTTCCGCTATGGGCCAGGCCGATGCAGGGCCCAAGGGGGAGCCCGTGCCGCGTTCGGGTGGGTTGGGTCCAAGCCCACTAAAACGGTCCAGGTCCCCTTGGGTCAGGGTTCTAGTCCGGTCTTACCGGGGGATGCGGCCTCCGACTGCGGATTCAAGGAAGACGGAAGGCGTCCGGTGCTGGAGAAGCCGGAGCTCTCCTCCACCTCAATCGGCGGTGCGCCACTGGCCTCCTCGGGTGGAACCTGACCTCCGGGGAGTTGGCGGGGTGACTCGGGCCGGAGGCGAGGTGAAACAGGGGCGGAAGCTGGCGAGGACCTTCTCCACAGCGGGGGGCTTGGCGGCGATGGGGGCAATATCGGTGGCTGGTGCAACACCGGGGAAGGCTGGGGCGGACCGACCGGGCGTGGCTCGGGTGGTAGATGGAGTCGGCTTTGGTTCGTCGGGAGTGGCCACCGGCAGTGAAGAGGTGGTCTCAGTTGGCACAGCGTGCCATTTGGCACGGGCAAATAGTGATCCCCTCTTCTTGGCTAAACTGGCTCATGAAGGGGAACTCACTGAAGATGGTCGTGACTTTGATGCCGGAGGGAAGCAGGAAGGTGCTGAGGACTCTGGTGTGAAGTCTGGGGATCCAGCGTGCAGTGCGGCACAGGTAAACAATGAAGGGGATCATATGCAGGTCTTGTACAAACTAAGGGCCTCAGTCAAGGAAGTGAGAATCGATGATTTGATAGGGGAGGGGCTTTTGAATGCAGAGGCAGATTGTGGTAGTGGATCCGGGGAAGTGGGCCATGTCAACTTGCCGTGTGATCAATGAAGGTTATTCTATGGAATTGCCGTGGAGCTGGAAAGCTGAGGCAAACGGCTTTCCGTAGGTTGGTGCATCAGCACAATCCGAACATTTGTATACTGTTCGAGACCCAGTTATCCAGGAGGGGCCTTCAGAAGGCAAGGAGGGTGTTGCCGAGGGGATGGGGATTCTATGCAGTAGAATCTCAAGGACTTTTCGGAGGTATCATTGTTACTTGGGCTCGAGGGTGTTGTCGTTTGGACATATTCAATGTTTGCAATCAAGAGGTGATCATGGTTATCTTGTAGGATAATAGAAGCCCGTGGGTCCTATCAGTCGTGTATGCGAGCACAAACTATAGGATGAGGAGGATCTTATGGAAGGAGGCTACTCAGTTGATCGGTCAGGGACACCCAATGTTAATGGCAGGTGACTTTAATTGCATTGTTGATCACCAGGAGATGATGGGGGGGAAACCCTTCTCTTACAAGAGGAAGATTAGGAAGTTCCAGGACTTCCTTATGCTGAACGGTTTGGTTGATCTAGGGTTCTTCGATCCAAAATTTACATGGTGTAATAACCAGCAGGGACAGGCCAAAGTCTGGGAGCGACTAGATAGAGCATGTGCCACTGCCGAGTGGATTCAGTGTTTTCCTGACTACTAGGTTAGACATCTGCCCAGGATCGCATCGGACCACAATCCACTATTGTTGAGCACAGAGGTACTTGTCCCCGCCCGTTCCCCTTTCAGGTTTGAGAAGTTTTGGCTCAGTTATCTTCGGTCTTGGGAGATGGTATGGGAGGCATGGAGGACACCAGTTAGGGGAGATGCTATGTATCGGGTGTCTCGTCGGCTAGAGTTGACGAGGAGACAGCTACGGAGGTGGAACCATGAGGAGGTGGGGAACATCTTTAGGAGGGTGGAGGACCTAGAGGGGACTATCACCAGTCTACACGTTCAGGAGGCTTAGAGGGGAGGTTTATTAGAGAAGGAGGTGGGGGAGATCAGATTACACTTGGCACTGCATGATTCTCTACTCAGACAGCAGGAGATATTCTGAAGACAGAAGTCGAGGATACAGTGGATGCAGAAGAAGATCGGAATATTATATTTTTTCATCAGGCGACGGTCATCAGGAGGCGCCAGAACAGGATCAGAGCTATTAGGGGTGAGGATGGGCAGTTGTCGGAGGATCCTGATCTGATATGGCAAATTGTGGAGAGTTTTTTTAGGACAAAGTGGACTGAGCAGTTAGGGGGTCGTAGTTTAGATGACATACCGACGCCTGTGGTCCGAGTGTCGGCGGAGAAGACTGCAGCATTGATCAGGCTGGTTTTGGCAAAAGAGGTTAGGGAGGCGGTCTAGTCTTTGAGGGGGACAAGGCTCCGTGGCCAGATGGTTTTCCATCTTTATTCTTCTGGAGGTATTGAACGATAGTTGGACAGGATGTGACAGCCACTATACAGCAGTTTTTTAGTACATCCGCGATGGCGACGGATTGGCAGCGGACCTTCATCACACTGATACTGAAACGGCAGGATGCCACTGAGCCAGGACACTTTCGCCCGATTAGTCTTTGTACGACCTTGTACAAGGCTACAGTAAAGATTCTTGCCATCAGATTGAGGGATATTTTGCCGAGGTTGATCAGTCCGAAGTAGGGTGTTTTTTTGGGAAGGCGGAGTATTTCGGATAATGTGCCGATTGCCCAGGAGTTTATGTTTGACTTGCACAAGGCACCGATGAGGAGGAGCTTGATGGGGATCAAGCTCGATATGGAAAGGGCGTACGATAGGGTGAGTTGGGATTTTTTGATGCAGTCTATGCAAGGGTTTGGCTTTCATGAGACATGGATCGGCTGGGTTATGGGCTGTGTGAGGGCTCCTTCATTCGCTATCTTGGTGAATGGCTCGCCATCCCGATTTTTTGAGTCCGCTGGAGGGCTACGCCAGGGATGTCCCCTTTCTCCACTGTTATTCATTATGTGTGCAGACGCGTTATCCAGAGCCCTCAGGCAGGTGATGGCCACTCAAGAGTTGAAGGCTTATAACCCTGTGGTGGGGGGTCCCTTGCTCTCTCACCTACCTTTTGCTGATGATTGCTTATTATTTGCCCGGGCTTTGAGGCAGGCCGCAGGGGTCCTCTGCAGGATCCTTTGGCACTATTATCAAGTGTCGGGGCAGCGAATCAATTTGGTGAAGTCATCTGTATGTTTCAGTCCGAAGATCAGGCGGGCAGTGAAAAATTCTATTTTGGAGACTTTGGAGATGGGTGAGCAGGAGGGCACGTTGAGGTACCTGGGGGTCTCGATCAGTGGACGGCGACTGCGCAGCAGGGATTATTCCTCACTCGAGCTTAGCATCAGGCATAGATTTGAGGGATGATAGATGCATAC
Organism: Phoenix dactylifera; assembly: GCF_009389715.1. Lineage (NCBI taxonomy): Eukaryota > Viridiplantae > Streptophyta > Magnoliopsida > Arecales > Arecaceae > Phoenix > Phoenix dactylifera. Next base: position 10,504,853 of record NC_052392.1, on the reverse strand, counting down.
TCTCTCTATGATAAGCAGGATTACTCTGGTTCGGTCAGTTCTTACTTCGATCCCCATCTATTTATTATCCAATTCCTTCATTCCTGTATCTTTTGTGAGGACCCTTGAGCAGCTCTTTAGGAATTTTGTTTGCGGGAGGAGCATGGGAGAGGCGGTATCCACTTGTTGGCATGGGAGGTGGTGTGTCAGCCGATCAAGTATGGAGGCTTGGGACTGTTGTCTCTGGTGGCGAGACGGGAGGATCTAGCGGCACGAAATGCGACGAGATTTGTTCTAGAGCCGGATAGTATGTGGTTCTCATTGATGAGGGCCAAATATGGTGCTTTGCTACCTGGAGCACGAGGGGGCCAGCTTCACTCTTCGATTTGGAGAGAGATGTGTGCTAGAGCAGCGTTGGTGCTTCCAGAGATTAGATGGTCTATTGGGGACAGGCGGTCCATAGATGTTTTGGAGGATAGCTGGGTGACTGAGCAGCCGATCAGCCAACTTCCGACCATGGTGGACTCGACGAGGATTGTTGGATATAGGGTCAGCGACCTGATGGACCCAGATGGGGGCCGGTGGAGGGAGGGATTGATCCAGGAGGTGTTTGGGGAGAAGTTGGCATAGGTGATCATGGGTCTTCCAATTCCTATTTGGGAAGTGCCTGACAGGTTAGTATGGCTGCCGACGGGTCGGTCGTAGGTACGAGCCAGGGATCTTCTTACTTTGATTAGTAGGGCGCCAAATCAGCAGATCGAGGGAGGATGGATATAGAGGATGCGAGTTCACCTGCGGGTGGCGCTTTTCGTCTGGAAGGTGGCATGGGATTGCCTACTGACTAGGAGTCTGCTAGCGAGCCAGGGCATGCAAATTTTTCAGTGCTGTGATTTGTGTACATATACAGAGGAGACCATTGATCATGTTCTATTACGATGCTCCAGGTCCAGGGAGATATGAAATAGGTCTCATGTTCCACTACCTCTCTCGGTGGAGTCGGCACGGGACTTTATTCACGTGCTGAGAGCATCGGTGCAGAGCCCTAGTTTTGTTGAGGCAAGCATTCTATTCGCACACTTGGCTTACTATATCTGGTTGGATAGAAATGCTGGACTCTTTGAGGGGAGGAGGTGGTCTTCGAGGATGGTGGTGGATCGAGTTGTGCTACAGGCAGGGGAGGTCACCGATGCTACTGCTTTGTTCTCTTCTGGGATGGTCAGGGACATATAGGGTACTCTCTCTGTTATTACAGCGACCAGATTCGCCCTTGTTTCATGGGTGCCCCATCCCTTGGTCATCTCAAGGTGAACTTTTACGGTAGTCGGTCGATGGACGGTGCTTCTGGAGGTGTGGGTTTTGTGATCAGAGTCTCCCTTGGTAGGTTGATAGCCGCTGATGGCCGTCGCATGCCAGGGCTCATCGTTGTTGGGGCAGAGCTGTGGGCTGCTTGGGAGGGTCCTCGGCGAGCGAGTGCATCTCGAGGGGGACTTTTCTACGGTGATCGACTGGATCCGGGGTGCAGATAGGTACAGTGACGGTCACCCGCTCATCCTAGAGACCTGGAGATTTGTTCAGGAGATAGTGATTTTCAGGCAACACATGTGTACCGAGAGGCAAACAGAGCAGCTAATTAGGTCGCCTCATACGTCGCCCGGCACTCCGGGAAGTTTCTTTGGACATCTGAAGCTAACATTCCCACTCTTTTGTACTCTTTACTTTCTTTAGATTTGGCTGGATGTACTCAAGTTAGAGCTACATGAATTGCCGTTTTCACCAAAAAAGAAAAAGAAGATATTGTAAACTCTTGTACGAATTTAGTAGAGAGACTCGGCTTTATATAAGTTTGAGTGTACATTTGTTGATTACATTTGAAAATGAAAAAACTATTATTTACAAGGAATGTATACCAGAATACCTATAATCATGGCGAAATGTGACTTGGTTTGACATCCTACAATTGTAGATGAGAGAGAGAAGATTGTGTCTTTACCGAAGCTCCCTTAATTGAATCCAAATATAGAGGATTTTGAATTTGATTCTTATGGAGGAGATTGTGCCTTGACCGAGGATGCCTTAACTGAATCCAAATATAAAGAATTTTGAATTTTGAATTCGATCCATAACAAATACGGAGGATTCTGAATTTGATCCCTATCATTCTAAATGTGTTCCTGAACTTTCCACCTCTAGAAGGGAGTGTTTGTGCTCGGCACGTTACGACCACAATTGTAGGAAATTTAAACAATCAGGTTACGAGGCACATTTTTATTCCCTGCACTATTCTGGAGGTCGACCGGTTCCATCAATTTTTGGTTGGATTATTGACGTGTGGTGTGTTTTTGCATGGGGTAAGTTATGTGCTTTGCTGTTACTCGTGATGGCATGTCATTGGACTGTCAAATAAGCATGCTGCCCATAAGCAGCTCATTAAATGCTTGCTCGATTAATAAAGAATGCCAGGTCTCTTGACGACCTTACATAATGTCAAATAAACGGACACAGCTTAGCGTCCCATCCCATGATTCTGAACTCAAAATTTCTTTATCATGTTCTTGTCGTTTAGATGTGCCCCAATTTTTTCCGGTGTTTTTAACAGCCTTTTAATGTTCAGGCTTCTTCCAGGTTCAACGCTGGGGCTAACTAAATTATTTTTACAAAGAATTTTACTTTAGATTATTTTACTTTTGTTACAAAAAAAAAAAGTTCTGAGAGCCTTACGAAGTTTTCATGTTATTCACTTCAGTTTATCTATGCTAATCTATGAACATTCCCTGCATACTGAGGATGAGCTCTCAGTCCGAATGCCACTACTTTCCTTTGCATTTGAATGCGCAGGGCTGGACGGCCGTGAACATCTTTTTGGTTATTTTCTTACATGCTCTCCTTTATGCCGTGCGGGCGTATGTTTAATCTTATATCAATTATTTGCTGGGTAGATCTTAGGTATTTATACAGAATTAAGAAATCTATATAATACCTTCCAGTTAGCCATTTTAGGTGAGGCCCTGAGTTGTTACAAATAGTATCAGAGCGGACCCGGCCTATAACCTATGTAGACTAGGAGACACTGCAGCACAATTCATTGGGGCTGACCACGAGCCGATGTGGTGTTTGTGATTAAATTTGAATGAATTTGAACTCTTAGCCCGACAAGGATGTCAGGACTTGAATGAGGGAAGTATGTGACCCGTGCGGATGTGTGTTTAGTTCTACATTGGTTATTCGCTGGATAAATCTCGGGTACTTATACAAAATAAATAAATCCAAATAATATCTTCTATCTAGCCATTGTGGGTGAGGTCCAAAATTGTTACATAGTGTGTATAATAGGAATTACACATAACTTTTCAAGAAAAGTGGATGGTCAACCAAACATAAGTACTTTGAAAATCTATACCTTTTTCATGGTCAACCAAACATTCCAAAAGTACTTTTTCAGAAGTTCTCTTCTTAGAAATCTACTTTTCAGAAATCATATTTTTATAAAAAAATATTTTTCGCAAACCAAACGAGCCACTGTCAACACGTCCGCTAGATTGAGCCAGCATAACGTAGTTTAATCAATCGGAGACATGTGAGTTTGATGGTGAATTCTAAAGCTTGGGCTCATGCAATACGTGGTCGGTTAAGCCCTCGCCGTGGCTGAAACTAAACGGACCCCAAGTTGAATCGCTTGTTACTTGGCATTCTTCTTAGGAAATCGTTGGTGATTAACCCCAAAGTGTGTCACGAGGTGAAATTTCTAGGTGTCTCCGGAAGATATGTCTGACATCCGTGGATTTTTGCTGAAGATTTATTTGGAGACCCATGACCAGAACGTCTATTTTGGCCCTCATGAAAGGCTACAAATACGGTATGGTTATAGATTGACGGGACTACCTGGTTTTATCACTATAAAGTCTAAAGCTAAAGTTAGATCAGATACTAATATATTTATATTTATTATATTTAATATAAATATAAATATAAATATTTATTAGATAAAAAATTTATATTTATATTTATTTTAAATAGATACAGATCTAAATAGAATATCAAGAGTATAAATATAAATGAGATATAAGTTAGGTAATTAAATTTTGTGATTATAAAATTAAAAATATTGCTAAATAGGTAATAGAACAAGTTAATAACATATTATTATTGTAATTTATTTTTTTAAAAATTTATCATTTATTAATGCTATATAAAATTAAAAAAATAAAAATAAAAATACATATTTAAATATAAATAGCATAGTTATCTATTATATTTATATTTATTTATTTTACTGATGTAAATATGTATATAAATATTAATCAAATAGGATACGAATCCGAATGATATTATTGGATCCACCTCAACCCCTAATAAAACCATTGGAAACCACATCCAAACAAGAACGGCTCATGAAAAAAAATCACAATCCACCGTTGGATCATCCACCGCAGAGAGCTCAAAGCGCGCCAAACTGCATCATCCGTCTGCTCAAAGCGAACAGTGGACGATCCAATGGTGGGATTCCCGCGAAGGAAGCCGACCGCGAAAGATACAACCCGAGTCCCACCCGAACGGAGGCCAAGAGTCTCCGCACTCTAACCATGGAGCTTCTCCTCTCTTACAGTCTCCTCTTCTCAATCCACGCAAGGCGTTGAACTTCAAGCCTCTCTGGTGCTTTCTCTGCTGAAGAGGCGACGATGACGAATACCGCCACCGCCTCCACCATGCGATTTTTTTCAAAGCTTTGGTGAGGCAGCCGCTGCGCTAATCATTCGTTGAGAAGATCGCAGAGCCAGGGTGAAGGAAGGAGGGAGCTTCCTCTCTGATGGATTTCCGAACTCCGCCATTCATCCGCCCTTACAGCTCTCAAAGCGCGCAATGGATGATCCAACGGTGGATGGGCGCGAAGGAGGTTGAATCCTTCTTTCGTGCTAAGGATACAACTACGACCCGGATCGGAGCCGATTCTCAGCTCCTCTCTCCCCTGAGATAAGTCCCTCCTGATTAGTTTTTTTTTTCTCTAAAAAAAATTTATTTCTTATTCGTAACTTCGAAGTGATTTCAGTACGATCTGCTTGGTGTTTTGATTCTAGGGTTTTTACTTTTCGTCAGAAATTTATTTATTTCTGTATTTTTCCCAAAGAATAGTTAACCATCATTCCACTCTCATCCGGGTTGCAAAAAAAAAAAAAAAAAAAAATCTTTGGAGAAATTATGTTATTAGGGCTATTACGAGCTTTAAATTTTAATATTTCTAAGAAATTAAATTCTGAAAAGCGTATCGCATCCGAAGAACGATGAACCCGAGGTATTTTGTTTTTCAATTTTATTGGATGTATCCGTACTCGATCCACCCACCTTTGGAGAAAAAAAGAAAAAAAAAAAGAAAAGAAAAAAAAAAGAACGATTTGAACCCGATTCCGATCATGGAGGCCCATCTTTCGAGCTTGCCAGTCCCCTTTCATGTTCCCATCGTCTTGTACCGCAAACAGAAGCGACGAGAAAACACTGCCAACGAGTCCTGACACTGATGGGACATGTCGGGTATGGCAAGTAATGGTGGCGTCTTAAAAGCGCTGCCTGCTGGCACCCCAAAACTTCGTTTCTAGAAAATTTATTAAAAAATAAACAATTCACCAAAAAAAAGGAGGTTTATGTGGAAGCTTGTTTATTTGAAATCAGGTTCGAATTGAGCACAAAATAATGGGAATCAAATAAGCTGGATCCCCAACTTTAAGCTCGAAATTAATTTCAAATCAAGCTTGACTAAACCCAAGCTTGATCAAGCTTGGTTGGATTGCAGCCCTAGTTGAAAATCGTTATAAGGTCTGATTTGGAGTTGGTAGGCAAAACTTGGATGGCCTGCTGCTCATCAGGCAACCAGTTGCAGCCATTTGTTTTGATCTGTTAGTTAGAGGATATTATTCTTTTTGATAAAATCGGCAAATCTTTCTCCCTTTTCAAAGCAGTTCTTTCTGAAGCATTAGATGGGTTTTTTTTTAGAGATCTTGGATGTTTCGAAGGGATGCATCCTTGCTAGGACATGAAAGTCTTATCTTTCCATGTTCCTTTTTGTGGTTTTGTATGTTTGCTGGTAATGCTAAAGGTACTCAGGTTTGGGTGTTTGGTGTCTTATCGGAATAGATGAGTATTGTGAGGACCTATGAATGCGTGCGTTTAGTCTCACATCGGTTATCCATTAGGTAGGTCTTGGGTACTTATATAGAGTCAAGAAATCTAAATAATATGTTTTGACTAGCTTTTTTGGATAAGGTTTTGCGTTGTTACAAATGGTATCTGAGCAGACTCAGTCTATGATCTATGTACTAGAGGATACTGCAGCACAGGCCAGTTGGGGCTCATCTTAGATTGATCGTGATGCTTGCGATTAGATTTGACTAGATTTGGACCATTAACTTGACGAGAATGTTAAGACTTAAATAGGAAAAGTATATGAGGACCTATGCAGGCATATGTTTAGTCTCATATCGGTTATACACCCGGTAGATCTTGGATACTTATATAGGGTCAAGAAATCCCAATAATATCTTCTATCTAGTTTTTTTGGGCGAGAGTGGTTGTTACAAGTACACCATATGTTACTGCCAGCAATAGAGTACATGCATTGCATGTTTAAGGCTTTGTAAAAAGAGAGTGAGTGATGAAGTCCAATTTATTTAGGAGTCAAATTAAACAGTCCAATCTACTTTGGATGGAGTCAAATTATAGAAAGATATGGAGTCAACTCTATCTAGTTAACGAGAGAGGGAGCTCGAGAAAAGAGGGGGGGGGGGGGGAGATAAGAGAGGGAGAGAGAGCTAATAGGACAATTAACATATTTTTTAAGATAAAAGAAGGCTTCTCTTGGTACACAAAATAACAAATGGAATCAAAGAGGAATTCTCCTTGATTTCAAAGCCATCATTTTTATATGTAGTATAAATTATAAGAAAAGACATGCAACTCGAAGCAGTTGTTACATCCCTGGGGATGCCTCAAGCCATTTCTTAACTCTAATGGGAATGGTGAGGCAAGACTTGCTGCCATTCTACACTCAGCCATTACTCTTGATCTGTTGTGTGTGGCACATTTGGTGTTGCTTAAAGAAGTCCTCTTGCAAATTCTAAATAAAAAATACTTACTAATTAAGAGCCAGTTTGGGATTACCTTTGTTTTATGTTTTGTTTCAAAATAATGACCTAGACTGATCACCATTATTATAAACTCTTTATTTTTTGGAATTGTTGGTAAAATCTGCAGAGCTTTTGATAGCAAAGATTTATCGCTTTAAAAAAAGAGGGAACATAAAAGCAAGGAATAGCATAAGTTTTGTGCAAATGCTATCTTCAACATCAATCTTCATGTGGTATTTCACCAATTTATAGCAAAACAAAAATGATGCTAAACAAGCCCTAAGTGTTTGATATTATCAATTGAGAAGTGCTTCTACAAGAAGTGGAAGTTAAAAAAAAAACTCTCTTTTATGAGATGCTAGAAAACTAACTTAGCTTCTTGTGTGAGATTGCTCCATATCTTTCGATGTGGTAAGCCCATCCATATAATATAGTTTTATAAATGTGATAACCAAATATCAAATATATCAAAAACTGCTTCGAGATAAGACCTTAAATGAATCTACTTTTTGAAAATGACTTTTTGATAAGCAGAAGTGACCCTGAACACACCTTTGGTTGGCTTGTCAAACAAGTGTGTTGTTTGTGAGTAAAATGTATCAAACATCCCTTTTTTTTTTGACTAGGAAATGTTGTTCAAGACATACCGATCAAGGTTTGCTATGTAGTTACCATGAAGAGGTCTTCCTCCATGGTTCATCTGCCTTTCCTCACCTCAGCCTCTTGGATGCAGTTTATCCTTTTGTTCATGGTGTTAGCTTTTCCCCCATGGAAGAGAATTTTGCTGATCCATCTATTTAGAGCATGCTCTGTGTTACTCTAAAAAGTACTTTTGCAACGTTTAAAGCAAACAAGCGCTTCCTAGAAAAAAAAATGAGTTTGGCAACAATAACTGACACAACAAAAAACATGCCCCACCCCCTCTCTCTCTCCCATTCACTCGCTCGTTCTCTTGCTTGCTTCTTTCTTTTCTGATCTTTCTAATTCTCTTTTCTGTTTTTAGAGGCTGTGATGAGTTGCGCTTGTATCTCATGCTTCAGATGGTGAAATTTGGTGCTGCTGTTGGACAATCTTGTCCCAAAGCATTATAATGATATAATTGCCATTGTTTTAGACATGCTCCCTCCCATACCCCCCCTCCCTCCCATGCACACATGTTTAATCCTTCTCCTCCATGCCTAATAATACCTACCATCCAGGCAGAGGTGAAGTACTTTTTTAAATTAGTTGTGCATCTCAAATGCCAACTAGTTTGCATTATTTGAACAGGCCTGGCCAACTCGGATGGCCTGCTATTGGGCGGGCAACCGTTGCTGCCTGTAAGCAACCTCATCCAATGTCTGATAAATGCGCAAAACTGAGCCTCCCTTTTTTCCGACTTAACTATTGTTTTGTTAAGAAAAAGCACTGTCAACCTTTTAAAGAAGGGGAAGAGCTAACATAACATGGATGAAGGTAATGATGAAGGACATGGATTAACATAAAATAACACCAAAGGTAGCCCTAAATAAGAATAATTGGTGAATGAGGATACATAAAACCAACCCCAAATGGATGGAATAAGGTTAAATGGTTATGGTAAGTACTATCAACTTTTTCTTTGCTTCTTGGTTCTCTCTAGATTTTATTCTTTGGTTAACTAGGCCTTGGCTTCAGGAGTTGCTTTGTTGCTATTGTTCCCCCGCTTCCATATATTCCATACGTGTTACTTGATAGATCTTAAGGTTGTGATACTTGATAGATGTTAAGATATCAAGCTTTATGTGCGCTTCTTGGCCTTTATGCAGAAGGTACGAAAAATCTATAATATTATAATATTGTACTATTCTAATATTATACTATTCAAAATAAATAATTTGTAGATCAAGAATTTATAATAACATTTCTTGATAGTACAAAAAATTAAAAAATTGAAAGCAGTATGCACTATCTTTTATTGTCATGTGTCATACTAAAAGTACTTTCTCAATTTGGTTACTAAATAGATGTTAAAGTTCTACATCACTTTAAAAATATAGTTACTAAACAGCAAACAATTTTTTGTTAAAAGTTCTACTACCAAAAATTCTACTTCTAAAATCTCTACTAACAAAAATTCTACCACTAACGACAATCCCAAATGGGACCTAAGGCCCTGTTTGACAAAGCTTTTGGTGGGGCAGAAAGCACTTTCTGGCCCTCCAAAAGTACTTTTGGATGAAATAGAGGTGTTTGGTAAAAAAAATCGGAAAGTTGTTTTAGCTTTGCTAGAAAACTAAAACAACTATTTGGGAGAAGCTCCAAAATAGAACTTCTTTGGAAAAGTACTTTTAGGATACATCTGGAAGTTGTTTTGATTTATAATTTTTTTAATTATAATTATAGACCAAAATACCCATGATAAAATATTATAATTATAGAAAATATTTTTTTATATTACAGAAATCTGCAAGAGTCCCAACAAAGAAAACAAGAAACCCAAAAATTAGTTCCTAAAAATATTATATTAATAAAATATTAATATATAATGATAATAATGATAATATTTTATACCTTTATTATTTGTATTATACTATAAATATAATATTATATTACATTATATCATAATACATTGATATGTTCTATAATATCAGATTATGTTATATTATTATACTATAGCATACAATATTATATCACTATATTATAATAATATTATATTATATTACAGTAATATTATACTATATTATATATTTATGTATTAATATATATTATATTTTATTATACTTTGTTGTATAATACTATGCAATGTCTTTTATGATCATTTTTGTCATATCAAAAGCAGTTTCTCAGTTTGTTTACCAAACACGCATTAAAATTTTACAACACTTTACATTTGGGGGCCTAAGGCGAATTTAGTGAATGAGGCCTTTTTTTTTAATAATAATTTTTTTAATAAGTACAAAATACTTAAAAAAATGATATGAAAATAGATAGCTGTCAAGTACACTATTTCAACAAAGATGCATGAATCTAACAAAGATAGACAAGAAGCCTCTTTAGTTTAATATAATTCTTGAATGGAAGCACGGAAAAATAATTACTCTAAAAGAAGGGCCTATGAAACTGATTAAATAACTGAGATAATGCTTGGCAATACTGTTTACCATGTCAAGCAAGAGCAGAATAGGAAAAGGTTATCACATGGCACTTCATGGTCAAGGTAAAGGAAAGAATTTGTCCAAAAAGGGACCTCTCTATAAGAGAAAGTAGGGGCATTATGGGAAATTCACTCCATCTAATTAATAAAAGTCCCATCCCACCATCTCCCCTTCAAGTGAGTACCCAAGCAGCAACTGCAACATCACAGCACAGCAGCCATTCAACCCTCCCCCCCCCCTTCCCCCCCTTCTTTTCTTTCTCTACCACCCAAGAGGGGAGAAGAAACAGAGAGGAGAAAATTAAAAGAATCTCCACCCTCCAAGAAGTCCATCTCCAATCCCCCTATCTTTCTTCCTGATGGCCCAGCTGGATCAGGAGTAATGTGACTATGTGAGGGAAGGAAAACCAAGACCAAAACCAAAAAAGAGAATGGATGAAAGATAAGAGTGGCTTCAGACATGTGTATCAAGCCAACCAAAATCCCTCCTCTCTCTTTCTCTCCACTCAAAACAAAACTACTGTCCCCAACTTCCCAAATTTCCCCTCTGCAGGCCAAGAAACTCTCCACCTCCCTTCCATCAAGGGGGAAGACTCGTAGCCAGCTCATGTTCCTGTTTTATATGGGGCCTTTGCTTCCTTTTGGTCATGGCCAGACACAGAAAACAGGGCAAGGGCCTGTTCCTCGGGCCGGCTTTGACCAAACAACAAATAGCTTTTTTAAAAACCTCTATTTCAAAAAACTCTACTTTCGAAAGCTCTACTTTCAACAGCTCTGCCAAACGGGGCCTAAGTATGAGGCTTCAGGAAGAGGCAGTGGAAGGGCCGGTGGCTTTATTCTCATAGAAGCTGCCTCCTTCTGCTCCTCTACCAAGCCAGTGGTTCTGAATCCTCCCCATTCTCTCTGTGTGTTTTGAAGAGGTGGTGATGGGAAACTAAGATCTTTGTGTGATATGATATAGAACTTGTTTTTTCTTGCTACGATGGTTCAAATCCTAGGTATCATTTAGTTTTTATAAAAAAATCCGAATATTAAACCCAGTTTCGGTCACTCGGATTTACCTTCCTTCACTCCCATCCACCATTGGATCACCCATGGCACAGATTTTAAAGCGCTTCGAACTCCTCCATTCATCGGCCTGCATAGATCTCAAAGCGAGCAATCGAGGATCCAACAATGGACTCGCATGACGGAAGATGAATCCTTCTTTTGCGTGAAAGATACAACCTCAATCCTGAGGCTTCAGGAAGAGGCAATGGAAGGGCTGGTGGCTTTATTCTCGCCAAAGCTGCCCCCTTCTGCTCCTCTCCCAAGCTGATGATTCTTAATCCTCTGCATTCTCTCTCTCTCTCTCTCTCTCTCTCTCTCTCGCTCGCTCGCTCTCTCTGTGCGCGTGTCTTTTGAAGAGGCTGTGATGAGTAATACAAGATCTGTGTGATATTTGCTACAGTGTTTTGGCCATGTAGCTTTACTTTTTCTTGGCAATGGTGGCTGGGCAGCTAGGAAGGTCTGATGTTCTGCAGGCAACCGCTGCCGCCACCAGCTGTAGAGAAGAGTGCAGAGATGAGGAAGAAAGTGGGATCTTCTTCTCTCTCTGTGCCATAATAATGGATCAAAAGCAACTCTGAGCCTCACTCCCTTCTCTTTCTTTATTTAAGATATGTTGCTGTTCTTTTGCTCATTTTTCTTCCCATTCTATTTAATTTTCTATAAAATTTTTAATCTCTTATATTTGTGGCTCAGGTGATAGGCAACTGCTGGATCATATGCTGATTATTCCTGCAGCCTTTGCTACGTGCCTGTATGAGTCATTTCTCTTTTTCATCTTAGTGATGAGATACCTGCAGACCAGGCAAGGTTGTTCAAGACATACTGACCAAGGTTTGCTGTGCAGTTACCATGATGAGGTCTTCCTCCATGGTCCATCGGCCTTTGCTCTGCTTAGCCTCTCGTTTCCCGTTTATCCTTTTGTTCATGGTGTTAGTTTCTTCCCCCATGGTAGAGAATTCTGGTCCATCTATTTAGAGCATGCTTTATGCTTCTTTTAAAAGTACTTTGCAACTTCTAATGCAAAACAGTGCTTCCCAGAAAAAATAAGTTTGGTGACAATATCTGAAAAGTGTTTTTAAAAGTAGAAGCAACAGAAAACATGCCTCCCCCCTTCTCTCTCTCTCTCTCTCTCTCTCTCTCTCCCATATTTAGTTCAGTGTTCCCTTCAATTCCATTCACCTTCCTTCGCTCCCATCCACCATTGGATCACCCATGGCACAGATTTTAAAGTGCTTCGAACTCCTCCATTCATCGGACTGCATAGATCTCAAAGTGAGCAATTGATGATCCAACAATGGACTCGCATGAAGGAAGATGAATTCTTCTTTTGCGTGAAAGATACAAGCTCAATCCTGAGGCTTCAGGAAGAGGCAATGAAAGGGCTAGTGGCTTTATTATCGCCGAAGCTGCCCCCTTCTGCTCCTCTCCCAAGCTGATGATTCTTAATCCTCTGCATTCTCTGTGTGTGCGTGTGTGTGTGTGTGTGCGCGTCTTTTGAAGAGGCTGTGATGAGTAATCAAGTTCTTTGTGTGATATGGTGTAGAGCTCATTCTGTCTTGCTACAATGTTTTGGCCTTGTAGCATTACTCTTTCTTGGCAATGGTGGCTGGGCAGCTAGGAAGGTCTGATGTTCTGCAGGCAACCGCTGCTGCCACCTGCTGTAGAGAGGAGTGCAGAGATGAGGAAGAAAGTGGGATCTTCTTCTCCCTCTGTGCTGTAATAATGGATCAAAAGCAACTCTGAGCCTCACTCCCTTCTCTTTCTTTATTTAAGATATGTTGCTGTTCTTTTGCTCATTTTTCTTCCCATTCTATTTAATTTTCTACAAAATTTTTAATCTCTTATATTTGCGGCTCAGGTGATAGGCAACTGCTGGATCATATGCTGATTATTCCTGCAGCCTTTACTACGTGCCTGTACGGGTCATTTCTCTTTTTCATCTTAGTGATGAGATACCTGCAGACCAGGCAAGGTTGTTCCAGACATACTGACCAAGGTTTGCTGTGCAGTTACCATGATGAGGTCTTCCTCCATGGTCCATCGGCCTTTGCTCTGCTTAGCCTCTCGTTTCCTGTTTATCCTTTTGTTCATGGTGTTACTTTCTTCCCCCATGGTAGAGAATTCTGATCCATTTAATTAGAGTGAGCTCTAATTCTTTATGTTTCTTTTAAAAGTACTTTGCAACTTCTAATGCAAAACAGTGCTTCCCAGAAAAAATAAGTTTGGTGACAATATCTGAAAAGTGTTTTTAAAAGTAGAAGCAACAGAAAACATGCCTCCCCCCCTGCTCGTGTGCTCGCCCACTCCTTTCTTTTCCGATCTTTCTAATTCTCTTTTCTGTTTTTAGAGGCTGTGATGAGTTGTGCTTGTATCTCATGCTTCAGATGCTGAAATTCTGTGCTGCTGCTGGACAATCTTATTCCAAGTATTATAATGATATAACTGGCAGTAGTTAAGACATGCTCTCTCTATCTCTCTCTATCTCTCTCACGCACACATTTAATCTTTCTCCTCATCTACCATTGAGGCAGAGGTGAAGTGATGGGATTCCAGCCATCTTTCAAGTACTTTATCTTTTAAATTCGTCATGCATCTCAAATGTTTACTAGTTTGCCTTATTTGAACAGGTTTAGCCAACTTGGATGGCCTGCTATTGTGCAGTCAACTGTTTCTGCCTGCAAGCAACGTCGTCCAATGTCTGATAAATGTGCAGGACTGAGCCTCCCATTTTTTTAAAAACTTTATTGTTGTTGTTCCCTTTTTTTTTGAAAAAGAAAGTACTATTAACCTGTATAAAAAAGGGGAAGAGATAATGTAACACACATAAAGGTTATGATGAAGGATATGAATTAACCTGGAATAGCATCAGGGATAGCCGTAAATAGGAATAAGTGGTGAATGAAGATTCATAAAACTGACCCCAAATGGATGGGAAAAGGACAGATGGTTATGGTAAGTACTATCAACCTTTTCTTTTCCTCTTAATACTCCATCGATTTTATTCAACCAGGCCTTTTCTTCAAGGAGTTGCACTGTTGCTATTCTTTTCCCCACTTTCATATATTCCGTACATGTTGATAGATCGTAAGATTGTGATACTTGACGGATGTTAAGATTAGCCTGCTTTATGCGGGTAACTGCAAGGTACAAAAGTTTATTGAAGGAGAATGTTTATTGAAGGAGCTTAACTAAGTAGACATGATTATGGTAATGAATTCTGAATCTCAGCTTTAAACAGTTCTATATCACATTCCTGCAGGCATTCTTCTCTAGCTTACTAGCCCTTTTCGTGGCTAACAACCAACCAAAGGCTGCTTATGAACCATTCATCAATTGACAGCCATAGTCCTTATAGAGGTCATTGTTTGCTTATCTTGCTCCTATCATTTACGCTTCAGTCAATGAAACTTAGATGTGCCTGAGTTCAAAAAGAGAAAGGAAAACTTTTATGTGCCTGTTCAAAGGATAGGTGACTGAAACCCTATGGGTTTTCATTGTTAGGGTTTAATTTCGTGGATTTGTTATGTGTCATGATAAAATAGCCAACAGAGCTGTTTGTTCTCCATGCAACTGTTGCATCCTTTTAAAATATTCCGCACGATGTCTGAAAGTTGGGCAGAGCTGAATGAACTTGGATACAGATATTAGACAGATGCTAAAATTTGTGTCCGCTCCACATTACTTCTAAAAAGTTATGGATATTAATCGGATGTGACTCCATATACAAGTCAGATTTGTGAGAAAAAAATATTTTTTAAGGAAAAGATAATGGATAATTCTAAATAATATAATTTAAACATATTAATGGTTTTAAAGAGATACGAGAATGACAAGTAGCTAACATGAAGAATTTATGTAATTAAAAATTATATAATTTATAACTCTCTTCTTGGTCACCAAAAATATATGATCATCTATGTCACTGTTAAGCAAGCCGCGACACTTAATTTAAGGTAGCATTTAGCATGATTGCTGGTTTTCTTTTTTTGTTTTTTCTAAATAAATCTGAAACCAGTTTCTCTCTCTCTGTTTTTTTTTTTAAACCGAAAACTTGAAACTTGTTCAGTGGCAAATATGGCGATGGTGGTGGAGAAGAAGGTGATGGTGGCCGACAGCAGGCAGCGGTGGTCGGTGGCAGCAATGGTTGGGGACAGCAAAGACGGCCAGCAGTGGGGGTGGCCAGCAATGGCTGATAGCCGGTGGCCATTGGTGGTGGACGGTGGTCAGTGATGGCAACCGGCAGTAATTGGTGGCTAGCAATGTTTGGCAATGGGTGGAGGTGCCGGCATGCGGTAGCGGTAGTGGCGGATGGTGGGCGATTGGGGAGATGGCAAGCCATTGCTAGTTTTCAGAAAAGTCAGCCTCATTTTCTGGTTCTACAATTTTCAGAAACTGGTTGTCAGTTTCAAAAAATGGAAAATGGAAAACGGATTATTAAACACATGTTCTGCCTGGCAACCATGTCAAGAAGTGCCTAGATAAAAGAAAATCTTCATTTTTATTTAAGCTAAAGTTGAGCATTTGGATATTTGAATTAAAAAATATCTTTCCTTATCAGTTTGACGTTTCGGAGTTCTGATAGTGGTGTTTGCTTGATCCCTTCCTCTTGTTCCATGGTTCCTGCATTAAGGAGTATCACAATTTTTCAAATTCTCTTCAGCATTTTTTTTTCCTTTTAGTCTTTTCAGAATGAGCGAGCCGCTGACTGATAAAAGATGGAACCCTCTTTTTCATTCTGCTAGTGCTACTATGATTACTGTTGCTTGGACAATTTCTGCTGGTCGCATTCTTTATGGGTAAACCACCTGCTAGTTCTGTCACAGCTACTGCCTCCTCTTGTATGTTTGGTCTTATGTAACTAAACAACCTACTCCTGTTGCAGCAACTGCTTCCTCTTGTAGGATTGGTCTTATGTAACTTACCTCATGGTCCTGTCTCAGCATCTGCCTTCTCTTGTATTCTTGGTCTTATGTAACTAAAGCACCTCCTAGTCCTGTTGCAACAACTGCCTCCTCTCTCTGTTTTTGTTGCTGTGAGTGGAGTGATTTGTGAAACCAGCTTCACTAGCTTAGGCATTTTTAGGCCATTCATTAAAACTGAACTGATAATGGCTGTTTAAGAGATTTTTTGGCATCTTTTTCCTACAGAAGCAAAAGAGGTTGTACCATGGGCGGTAATGTACCATGGGCAGTGGTAATTTGCTGGTTACTATATTGTATGGTATTGGACGAGAGGAGGTGTGCTAAAGCAAGGGCATTTTGCCGTCTCGGAACTTATGGTACATGCTTGCAGTTGTGCTTGTATATTTCCATGGGGTGTGCAGTAGAATATTCATAAAACTGGATGTGCTAAAGTACTTGCTTCTCTATTCGATGCAAGTAATGACGACGAAAGCTTGGATGATCTGGTGATCTTCTGTTAAATAGCTGCAGCCATCAGTAAGCTCCTGAATCTTTACATGCTTTCCACCTTTTGGTTTTTCCTTCTATGTTGTTGTAGCTTATTTTCATGCCATGACCCTTTGAACTTGTCTCTTGGCTTCTTTAGTGATTGTCTTTGTGATACCTAGGTAGATGCGCAAACAGCTTATTGAAATTTTTAAAGTCTAAAACATGGATATGTTCTGACAGTTGAAGAAGAATTCGAGGCTGAAGTTTAAGTTATAATCAAAGTTGAGTAGCTCCAAGCAGGCATGTGATATAGGAGCTCGTGTTTTTATTGCTGGAAAAACTATAGATAATGAAACTTCATAGGGGACATTTGTTGTAAGACCCATATTTGAACCTTTGGTTTGTTATGAATGATATGAAGGTAAGCTTTATGTTGGCGTGGTAGTATTGAAAGGGGCTTGATAAAATTGAGTGAACTGAAAGAAAATAACATGTAACTGCGGGTGAAGGTAGTTCAAATAAGAATTGCCTTCAGTTTAAGGAGCAATGCGGCAAAAACTCTTTTGTGAATTAGGTATCGGGAAAAGTGTTCATATTGTCAAGGACTGCTCAAACAATTTTTTAATATGCAGTCTATTAGATATGGAACTGGGTTCAGTACGGTTAAGGTAAAAATTTGTGAGATTCTTTTCTCAAACTCATATATTTCCTGGATTGCTGCTTACCAAACATGTGGTAAGTATGGAATGAACCACTGATTTATATCACGGGAAGCAGCTCATGTAGCCTGCTGGTATTGAACACTTCCAAAAGTTGAATTCACGATCATGGTGGGTTGGGAGATGTGATATTGTCTGCATGTCCTTAGTAATGCCAGGTATTTTTCCCCTTCTGTTTTAGGGTGTATTTACTTCAATTTACATTTAGCTATATATCCATTCTGCATGTTGATATGTGTGAGCAATTATTGCAAACCTTTGTAGACGCTAACTTTCATAATTTTTGCACCCCAGTACCATTCATATGCATTCTAGAAATTGATATGGTAGTCTATATGTTCTTGTGTGTTCGTAGTTGACTATAGAAATTCCATGATATAACTGTTGGACCATACTGTCTGATTTTTGTCCTATTATATGAACAGCAAATACAAAGCCTTGGCATTCAAGCACCACATGAAACCGGTTGGAACCCAGTTATTTCAATTTAGCAAACACTCAAACACTAGAAATTTTCTTACTGAGCTGGATTTTTCTAGGTCAACTATTTGGCTGATTTTATGTTTAATAGCAAGCAAGAATTTGGAGGCCTTTTTTTTTTTAATTTTGATATAATGTGATTTGATACAATTGGATTCTTGAAATCTAAGTAGCCCATATTACCACAAACAAGGGAAAACATACATGTAAAGAAAACGCAATGGCTAGAAACTAGTAATATGAGCTGAGTGCTTTTGCATGTCGACTAATGGAACTGTACTTTTTTGAAAGTTGTTTGGACTCCACAGGTGATTGAGTTGTTGAACAAGATTGTAACACACAAACAACCTTGTTGCAGAATGTTCCAAGAATGTTCATTTCGCCCAAGGGCTTTTTAGATATTTTTTGGTTGATGAGTCCAGGTTGAGAGCTGAAACTTGTGCAATAGCTCTTGGCTGCAAAAAATAGGCGAATTATGCTATTTAAATTGTCTGACTTACCAATACATTGAATGCATGTTTTTTTGAGAAACAGTTCAAATAAAATTATTTTCAACTTGATATTAAGAAGAAATTATTCAGTGTACTACATATGAAATACCAATGTCTCTGAAAACAGTCTACGCACACTGGAGGCTTATTCATATGACACTGGTAAAAAGAGTCAGCGTGCCTGATTTAAATACAAAGAAGTATTCTGTAATCGACCAAACAATTTATGACATCTCATGGTTGCTTACTATTTGGCCCCTTTAGTCTTCTAATCGTGGTATGCATTTCTTTCTTTTCCTCTGACTTATAATGTGTGTATTTTTAGTTTTCTCGAGCATATGTATGGTTGTTGAATTTGCTCCATAATTAATTTGTGAAGAAAAGCATGCAACAAAATCCGCACAGCAGCTTTCCAGAGTAGTTGTAAGTCGAGCCTGTGCTGTGTAGGGTCGGAAGATGATGAAGCGAAAGTCCTCTGTAGGCAGCCTGCTACTCACCTAATAAAACAGGATTCAGCTTACCCTTCAACGTACTGTAATATGATGAAGTGGAAATCTCCGTGCTGCTTTTCCACTGAAATGTGCTATTGGTTGCTTCTAAACAGAGTTATCAACTAGAAGTTCATACCATAAGCTATCGATTAATTAGAAGTTGTAAGTTTCGTGATTCTAGCGGCATGTATTCTATACAAGTTTCACCTTCAATTATTTTTTTGAATAATTTCTAATCACATTCCAATGGAAACAGGAATTCTTTATCTAATTATTTATTTCTCTAGGATGGCAGGGATTGGAATTCTGCAGGCAAAACGGTCCCCCAATATGTAATTGATCTTTGGAAGAGGAGTCGTGGCCCTACAGGAGTTTGATCCGTTACCCTCTATTTGTAACTTTAATTATTTAAAATGTATGGTATACTGTTGTTGAGCAATATAAACCGGATAGTGAATGAACCTCATGTATTAAATTTCATTGTTTGAAGATAACACTTTTATTGAGAAGACTATTTCTATTGCCCAATTGATCCAGCAATCCTTAGTATTAGACTTTGTGCATGCTGGTCTGCCCCGGTTTTTTTTTTTTTTTTTTTTTTTTTTGTTTTTTTTGTTCCGTTGGTTGGATCGACTGACAGGGAGAAAGTATGGTTTCAGAAGTGTATTTGAAATCTAATATTTTTAGAGATCTTTATATGAAAAATAAAATGATTAGTGTTAAATAGCAACAAAGCAACCTCTCGCAAACCTTGATGAAGCCGCTAAAATGGAAATACAGGAATAAATTATTCGCGCTAGTCAGACAATACTACGTGACTCTTCGTCAAATTTAATATATATATATATATATATATATATATATATATATATATATATCTATATGTATGTTAGGATTTTTTTTTATATGAATATCTTCCTAAAAATTCTTGCATTATTTTTTTTTTAAATTTTATATTTATTTCTGTATTTTTATCAAATATTGTTTTTTACAAATGTCTCTAATATAATTTTTTTGATACAATTAATAAAAATTATATTTATTTTACTTAAAAATAAAATAAAATTTAAAAATTAATTTTTTGTTTTCTACCCAATCATTCTATAAATGTTTTTCTTTTCACGTCTACCGATTAAAAATAGTTTAATTATTTTAATTAGAAATTATTATTTTTTAACGGTGTTAGATGGTGTGGATATATATAAAAAATAGTTATAAAAAAATAGAATAACAAAATAAATATTTTATGAATATATATTTATAAATTTAAATTATGAAATAATATTTATGAAAAATTTGATGTATAAAAAAGCCCCGTATATTATTTTTGGGATGAATGGGAAAAGAAAAGTCTAGAAGGTCGACCGCTTCCGGCTTTAGTCGGCACGTGGGAGTTCCACTATAAATAGAGGGCAGATTGGGTTGGAAAGCATACTCATAAGTTTAAGTATGAGGCTTCGGGAAGGCGCGGTGGAGGGGCCGGTGGCTTTTGTTCTCGCAGAAGCTGCCCCCTTCTGCTCCTCTCCCTTGCCGATGATTCTTAATCCTCCCCATTCTCTCTCTCTCTCTCTCTCTCTCTCTCTCTCTCCCCTCCTTCTTTCTCTGTGTGTGTGTGTGTGTGTGTATGTGTGTGTGTTCTGAAGAGGCGGTGATGAGAAACCGAGATCTTTGCATTACTCTTTCTAGGCAACGGTGGCGGGGCAGAAAGGAAGGTCTGATGCTTCGCAGGCAACCGCTGTAGCCACCAGCCGTTGAGAAGAGTGCAGAGATGGGGAGGAAAGTGGGATCTCCCTCTCCCTCTACGCCATAATGATGGATCAAGTGCGACTCTGAGCCTCTCTCCCTTCTCTCTCTTTATCCGAGATATGTCCCTGTCCTTTTGGCTTTTGCTCATTTTCCTTCCCATTCTATTTAATTTTCTGCATTTTTTTTAACTTTCGATGTTTTAACCCATTCGATTTGAAGTGATTTTTAGAAGATCATGTTCTTGTTTTGACGCTAGGGTTTTGGGAATTTGGGGATTTTGCGTCCACTTAGTTTTTTTTTGCACCTCTCCTCTAAGGGGGTTCAAATCCTTTGTGTCAGTTATTTGTTTAAAACAAATCATAGAATAATATTAGCAGAAAGGTCGAGAAAGGTATATTTGGCAAGCAAAGATCAGATATTCTTATTTTTTTTTCTTTTTCGAAACGGATGGTAAACTGGATTTATTAAACCGATTTAGAATAAATGCAACTGTGGGGAATCAGAAAACAAAATATTTTAAAACTCAAAAGATTTTTTTTTAACTCCCGATCCGTTCCAGTTTTATCTTTAGCCCGAGAAAAAGAATCGGATCAAATAGATAGGTGGCATACCACCAAGGTGGTAGCACAGTTGGGATGGGGCTAAGATTACATTAGAGTGGCCCTTCGAAACGCGCAGGTGTCGATTAAATACGGGAACCGGATGCCTCCCGCATGGTTTGATCGGTGGAGTCGTCATTTGGTCTGTCGGTACTGAGATGGTGTTGGAGTGACATATTCACATGTAGAAAGGGCTGTCACGTTGGTGGGGCTCCTAACGGATCGGGGAGGGTATGAGTGTGTTGTCTATCCGCATCGGATATTTTCTGGTGGAAGGGTGGAAGGGTGGCCCAGTGGGGGTTGCTACGTGGGTTGGGGGGGGGGTTAATTCTTCTCTCCCCTCTTTTTTTTTTCCTAAGAAAAAAAGAAAAAAAATAAAGGTGGCATTAAAAAAACACTTGCCGTATCATTGTAGTGGGCACGGTCACCAAGTCCTGACAGTGGTGGGATGAGACTTGCCTCGTCTCCTAAAAAGGGCTGCTTGTCGGGTCCATGCCTATAATTTTTGACTCTGGGTCGGGTTTAGTCCGATTTGGGTCGGATCCGGGTTGGATCCGGTTCAAATTCAGATGCTACCGCTTTCTTTGTGCTTTTGGGAAAGAATTTGGGCAAATCTAATTTGGTCATATCATAATTGAGGTGCTGGGTGCCCCATGATTTGAAAGACTTGCAATTAGGCCTATTAATGAGCCGAGCTTGAGGAGGCTCGAGCTCGGCTTGTTTTACAGATGTTCGGGCTTGGGCTTGGTAGCGAGCTCTGTATTGTGTTCGAGCTCGGACTTGCTTGACAAAGAAAATGTTCGGACTTGAGCTCGTAAAGCTCGTTTTAATTACGAGCTCAAATCAGACCTCGAGCCTGAGGGCTCGGGCTCAATAATAAAGATTTAGTATACATTAAACACAACCATAGCTAGGCTACTGTGATGAGTGGAACCTTCTACGAAGGAAATGTTACATCCTACAATGCTAGGCTGAGTCCTGTATGATTTCGCCAGATGCGGTACATGGAAGTGGACCAACAGTGGCGACGGAGATACGACATCGCACGTACGCCTGTAGACGGTGATGATTATGGTCAGATCTGGAGAACAGGGGTGGTTTATTCAAACTAAAAAATCTGCATTAGGATTTTTATAGCGTCATTGACCACGTGTTGCGACCCAATAGGAGGAGCCTGTACTGGGTTTACCGAGGAATAATTACTGTTAGCCCTTGTCCTTTGCGAGAAAAGGGCACGGGTTAGGTTGGGTTGCAGGGGGTGCGGCAGATGGGAGAGTGCAGTGCTACAGCTGTGACGCTGCTAAAGGGCTGGTGACGTCTTTTAAGGGGGGTTTGATTGCTTTTTTTGCTGCGGCGAGTAATAGTGGCAGATCTTTTGCTTGAGGGAAGAGGGGGGAGCAGCCGAGTTTCTCGTCGATACACGAATATCGAAGCATTGGTCCTGTACGGCAACTGGGTGAGTTTTTAAAAGCTAGCAAGTGTGGGTTGGGGGGGAGGGGGAAGAAAAGGTCCGTGCTTGATACCAGAGCCCAAACAGACATGTGAACTGCTCGAGCTCGGGCTCGATCTCGAGTTTAAACGGACCTTATTTTTGATTCAGGCTCGTTTGACTAAAGACCGAGCTCAAGCTGAATTTTTATTGGACCGAGCTCGACAAGCTCAGTTCGTTAACGGGCCAGTCAGAACAGATGACCCATGACTTCTAACTAAGTCGGTCTGCAAGCCAAATTTCATATCACACTATTTTTTATCTATATGACTGATTGGACGGAACTTGGTGTCTCCCTCCTCCCCCTCTCAGGAGGACAAAAAAAAATCCCACACCTTCTTCCAAAATCCAATTCCATTGCAGAAAACTGGCACATGACCCATATTTAGTTCAGTGTTCCCTTCAATTCCTTTCACCTTCCTTCGCTCCCATCCACCATTGGATCACCCATGGCACAGATTTTAAAGTGCTTCGAACTCCTCCATTCATCGGACTGCATAGATCTCAAAGCGAGCAATTGATGATCCAACAATGGACTCGCATGAAGGAAGATGAATGGGGGGTTCTATATACACCCCCCCTATTGCTAAGGACAACCCCCCAAAAACCCAAAAAAAAATACCCAAACTAACCATTAGTGTAATTACCATATTGCCCTTGAAATTTTCTCAGTACACCCCCTCTTCCTCCTCCTCCTCCGTTTCGTTTTGAAAAGAAAAAAAAAACACCCCTCAAACCCCCCTTAAACCCCTCGATCCATTTACATCGTTTAGGCGATCTTTGAAGGAGATTTAAGCCCCATTCGAAGCATGGACAAGCAACTAGTGATTTGGGACGAAGAATCGGCCGCAAAGGTACGTGTTCCATCTTGTTTCGAATTTTTTTTTTTTTTCACGGTTTGTGCTCCGTTCGGCACTGGATCGCCGAACAAAAGGCTTCTGTTCGGCTGAACAGTGCCGAACAGAAGCCTTCTGTTCGGGCAACCCTCAACCGAACAGAAGCCTTCTGTTCGGGCTGCACAGTGCCGAACAGAAGGCTTCTGTCCGGCACTGTGCAGCCGAACAGAAGGCTTCTGTCCGGCTCTTTACAACTTACGAGGTATTATAATGTATTGTGCAATTTTGTATTAGTTTAGCGAGCTATTTTTACAGCTGTGTACTTACATAAATTGTTTAATGTATAGATCTTCAAGAGTAGAGAGGACTTGTGTAATTGGAGTACAGTTATTCCATCGCTATCCCTAATGGAATAACTGTATTATCACTTTTTTCGGGTATTGGGGGTGCTGAGGTGGCTCTCCATCAGCTGGGAATACATATGAAGACTGTTGTTTCCGTTGAGATTTCAGATGTAAACAGAAACATACTTAAGAGCTGGTGGGAGCAAACAAATCAAACAGGGGAACTAATAGACCTTTCTGATGTACAAGAACTTAACGGTGACAAGCTTGAGCAGATGATTAACACATTTGGTGGGTTTGATCTGGTTATTGGTAGAAGTCCATGTAATAATCTTTCAGGTAGCAACCGCTATGGTCGTGATGGGCTGGAGGGTAAACATTCATCTCTTTTTTATGATTATTTTCGCATCTTAGACCTTGTGAAGTGTATCATGGGGAAGAACTTCTGATTGCACCATCTCACTTTCTTGTTTTTGGGTCAGTGAATCTAGTTGTATGTTACATCAGGGTACGTTACAGCAGGCATCATCATTTCTGAAGGAAAAGTTGAGCAGGCATTATCATTTCTTTTGTTGGAAAAGAGGGCTCTGTGATGTTCTTGGTCAGGTGAGCGAAGCGCAAATAGGCTGCGCGCTTTATTTGGGGGGAGTGAGAAATTAAGGGGGTGGTAGAGCATCTTTTAAATGTTTGCCTTTGATGATTGAGGCGGATTTTCTGATAAGCAACAGTTATGTTAGCTATGTATTTAAAATGTTGAAAGATCATGAGGATGTTCTCTTTGAACCTTAACTTGCATTGCAGAGGCAAATTATGTTATTTATCCATGCTTAGCACAAATAAATTTCATGGTTTAAATTTTGAATTTACAGCAATACTATCATCTCAAGAATTATTGTGAAAAAATCTCAAGAATTGGCCCAGGTGATTCTCTGACTTATTCTCCAATAAGTAAATTTTATTGAGGTAGATGTATTTCTCTCTCTCTCTCTCTCTTTTTTTTTCCTCTATTTTTGCAATAATAGCTTAAAACAAGTTGTTCATGGACTGTTCGTGGATTACCAAGTAATGAAGCTGTATTATACTGCAGTGGTGATGGCCTTTTAACTCTGCTTGAGGCCTTCCCTTGCTTGTTTTCCCCCTTTTTTTTTCAATTATTTAATTATAGAACTAACATGGGACCAAGATGTCGATAGCGATGTTTTCACGGAGTTTAATGTTGCTGCTGTTGCCTGTTACTTGAAATAGTGGCTAGGATTGCTCAATCAATCCTTTGACTAGATTGTTGTGGAATAGAGTAATGGCTATAATAATAACTTATAATGGGAAGATGAATTGCATCCCGGACGCTGTGTGAGCTGAGGTGGGGTCCCAGGTATTCCGAACTATCAAGGTCTCTCCAATGGCGGATGAGTGAATAACTTTAGCAGCCTGAGTGAAGGACCTCTCCAAAGTGACTCTCTGTGGCTGAGTACTATCCTCAAATATTTGGCCATTCCTGGCAAATCAGATGTAGTAGGCTAAATATGCAATCCTGATGCCCTAGCTTTCGATGTGAGGTCTATTCTTACACCTCCTCAGACAGGAAAGGAAGAACTCAACTAGGACCCCCAGCTTGGAGGAAAGTCAAGGGGTTTTGGATGAGGCCCCAAACCTAGCGTGCTTGGCGGGCACCGAAACAAGATATGATCCACAGACTCCACTACTAGGCAAACGTCGCAGTTCGAGGATTTTCTCATCCCTCGACCGACTCCTTCGACCATGGGGCCGACCAAAATACATTGGTTCGGCCCATGGGGCCGACCAAAATACATTGGTTCGGCCCCATGGGGCCGACCCAATTGCAGCGGGTCGGCCCCATGGGGCCGAACCGAAGGCACTGGTTCAAAGAACCAGTGCCGAACGATTTGGGGAGGCGGGGGGGGGGGGGAGCTACCTCGAGGTGGTCGTGGAGGCGCCGGCGAGGTGCTCGTTTGCTCGGGAGATGGCCGGGGAGGTGGTTCCGGGAGAAGCCGGCGAGGGTGGTCGGAGATCGGGAGAATGCCGGCGACGAGAGGGAGAAGGGGGAACGGGGGGGTTTTGGGCGTTGGCGGAGGTGCTTTGGGCGGAACAGTTCAAAGGGAGACGGAGGGGGTTTGGCCGCCGGCGAGGTGCTTGAGGCGAGGTTTTTTGGGCGGAAGGGAGAAGCCGGCGGGTGTTTGGAGGGGAAGAGCGGGGTGGGGGGGGGGTTTGGGGGTGTAGAGAGCAATTTAGGTGAGGGGGTGGGGAGGGTGGGGGGTAATTTAGGAATTTTTTAATTTTTTAGGGGTGTCCTTAGCAAATGGGGGGGTGTAGAGAGTATTTAATTTTTTTTTAATTTTTGGGGGGTGTCCTGAGCAATAGGGGGGTGTATATAGAACCACCCAAGATGAATCCTTCTTTTGCGTGAAAGATACAACTCTCAATCATGAGGCTTCAGGAAGAGGCAATGGAAGGGCTGGTGGCTTTATTCTCGCCGAAGCTGCCCCCTTCTGCTCCTCTCCCAAGCTGATGATTCTTAATCCTCTGCATTCTCTCTCTCCTGTGTGCGCGCGTTTTGAAGAGGCTGTGAGAGTAACATCCTTTGTTGATATGGTGTAGACTATTCTGTTTGCTCAATGTTTGCCTGTAGCATACTCTTTCTTGGCAAGTGGCTGGGTAGCTAGGAAGGTCTGATGTTCTCACGGCAACCGCTGCCACACCAGCTGTGAGAGAGTGCAGAGATGATGAAGAAAGTGGATCTTCTTCTCCCTCTGTGCTAGAATAATGGATCAAAAGCAACTCTGAGCCTCACTCCTTTCTTTCTTTATTTAAGATATGTGCTGTTGTTTGTCTTTTTTCCCATTCTATTATTTTCTACAAAATTTTTAATCTCTTATTTGAGCTCAGTGATAGGCAACTGCTGTCATATGTATTATTCCTGCAGCCTTGCTCGTGTCTGTACGAGTCATTTTCTTTTTCATCTTATGAGATACCTGCAGACAGGCAAGGTTGTTCAAGACATACCGACCAAGGTTTGCTGTCAGCCATGATGAGGCTTCCTCCATGGTCACGGCCTTGCTCTGCTTGCCTCTCATTTCCCGTTTTCCTTTTGTTCATGGTGTTATTTCTTCCCCATGGTAGAAATTTGATCCATTTATTAGACGAGCTTAATTCTTTATGTTTCTTTTTAAAAGTACTTTGCAACTTCTAATGCAAACAGTGCTTCCCAGAAAATATTGTGACAATATCTGAAAGGTTTTTTAAAGTAGAAGCACACAAAAAATGCTCCCCTCTCTCTCTCCTCTCTCTCTCTCTCTCTCTCTCTCTCTCTCGTGTGCTCGCCCAATCTTTTTATCTGATCTTTCATTTCTTTCTGTTTTTAGAGGCTCTGATGAGTGTGTGATCTCAATGCTTCAGATGCTGAAATTCTGTGCTGCTGCTGACAATCTTATTCAAGTTTATAATGATATATATTGGCAGATTTAAGACATGCTCTCTCTCTCTCTCTCTCTCTCACACACACACACACACACACACATTTAATCTTTCTCCTCATCTACCATTGAGGCAGAGGTGAAGTCATGGATTCCAGCCCCTTCAAGTATTTATCTTTTAAATTCGTCATGCATCCCAAATGTTTACTAATTTGCCTTATTGAATAGGTTTACCAACTTGGATGGCCTGCTATGGTGCAGTCAACTGTTTCTGCCTGTAAGCAACCTCATCGATGTCTGATAAATGTGCAAGACTGAGCCTCCCATTTTTTTAAAACTTAATTGTTGTTGTTCCCTTTTTATTTGGAAAAAGGAAAGTCTATCAACCTGTAGAAAAAAGGGGAAGAGATAATGTAACAACATAAAGGTTTGATGAAGGATATGAAGCAACCTGGAATAGCATCAGGGATAGCCCTAATAGGAATAGGTGAATGAAGATTGATGAAACTGCCCAAATGGATGGGAAAAGGACAGATGTTATATGGTAAGTACAATCAAGCTTTTCTTTTCCTCTTAATACTCCATAGATTTTATTCAACCAGGACTTTTCTTCAAGGAGTTGCACTGTTGCTATTCTTTTCCCCACTTTCAATATATCCGTACATGTTCCTTGATATCGTAAGATGTGATACTTGACAGATCTTAAGATTGGCCTGCTTTATGCAGGTAACTGCAACGTACAAAAGTTTATTGTAGGAGAATGTTTATTGAAGGAGCTTAACTAAGTAGACATGATATGCTAGTGAATTCTGAATCTCAGCTTAAAACAGTTCTATATCACATTCCTGCATGCATTCTTCTCTAGCTTACTAGCCCTTTTCGTGGCTAACACCCAACCAAGGCTGCTCATGAACCATTCATCAATGAGAGCCATAGTCCTTAGAGGGTCGTTGTTTGCTTATCTTGCTCCTATCATTTACGCTTCAGTCAATGAAACTTACATGTGCCTGAGTTCAAAAGGAGAAAGGAAAACTTATATGTGCCCGTTCAAAGATAGGTGACTGAAACCTATGGTTTCATTGTTAGGGGTTTAATTTCGTGGATTTGTTATGTGTCATGATAAAATATCTATGAATTTACCTTAAATTTTCTGGCAGGTTAGATTAGATTGTGTTCTGATGCATCTTAGTATATGTTGTTCTCATGTTTCATGCTTCAGTAAATGGAACTTATATGTGCCTGCTCCAGGATAGGTGACTGAAGCCCTATTGGTTCATGCTTGAGTTAGGGATTTGTCATGTATTTTTTTTTGGCGATGAATTGATCCCTGTCATTTCCTTAAATCTGCTAGCAGGTTAGGTTGGATCTTGTTCTGGCATGTTTTGTGTTTTAATAATTGGTCCACCTGCCACCTTAACTGCTTTACTGTCACGGCAAAATTGGATAGCCAACGGAGTTGTTTGTTCTCCAGGCAACTGTTGCATCCTTTTAAAATATTCCGCACGATGTCTGAAAATTGGGAACAATGAACTGGATACAGATATTAGACAGATGCTAAAATTTGTGTCCGCTCCACATTTCTTCTAAAAAGATATGAATATTAATCGGATATGACTCCAGATACAAGTCAGATTTGTGAGAAAAATATTTTTTAAGGAAAGATAATGGATAATTCTAAATAATGTAATTTAAACATATTGATGGTTTTAAAGAGATAGGAGAATGACAAGTATCTAACATGAAGAATTTATGTAATTAAAAATTTATAATTAATAACTCTCTTCTTGGTTACCAAAAATATATGATCATCTATGTCAATGTTAAGTTAGCCGCGGCGCTTAATTTAAGGTAGCATTTAGCATGATTGCCAGTTTTCTTTCTTTTTGTTTTTTTCTAAATAAATCTGAAACCAGTTTCTTTCTCTCTCTCTCTCTGTGTGTGTGTGTGTTGTTTTTTAACCGAAAGCTTGAAACTTGTTTGGTGGCAAATATGGCGATGGTGGTGGAGAACAACGTGATGGTGGCCGGCATCAGGCAGCGGTGGTCGGTGGCAGCAGTGGCTGGTGACAGCAATGATGGCGAACAGTGGGGGTGGCCACCGATTGCTGATAGGAGGTGGCGATTGGTGGTGGATGGTGGCCAGTGATGGCAACCGGCAGTAATTGGTGGCTAGCAATGTTTGGCAAATGGGCGGATGTGACGGCATGCGGTAGCAGTAGTGGCAGATGGTGGGCGATTGGGGAGGTGGCAAGCCATTGCTAGTTTTCAGAAAAGTCAGCCACATTTTCTGGTTTCTACAATTTTCAGAAACTGGTTGTCGGTTTCAAAAAATGGAAAATGGAAAACGGATTATTAACACATGTTCTGCCTGGCAACCATGTCAAGAAGTGCCTAGATAAAAGAAAATCTTCATTTTTATTTAAGCTAAAGTTGAGTATTTGGATATTTGAATTAAAAAATATCTTAGTATCCAGCTATCTGACTCCAAATCCAAAAAAGATTCAAATCCATCTGAAGAAACCTACCATTCGGAGATCTGG
The DNA here is from genome assembly GCF_009389715.1 of Phoenix dactylifera. NCBI lineage: Eukaryota > Viridiplantae > Streptophyta > Magnoliopsida > Arecales > Arecaceae > Phoenix > Phoenix dactylifera. The sequence goes on along the minus strand of NC_052392.1, from coordinate 10,475,042 downwards.
ATCCGAATCCCAGAAGAATACTTAAAATCCGTTGGAAAGGAGCAAGTGGTTGGATTGGCCTGACTGTATATGTATCTAAATATCTATATCCGAATCCTTATTCAAATCTTATCAAACAGTGATTTTTCTATTCAAATTTGATGTGGTCTAGATCTGGATTTATCAGAGCCCCTATCGGGCCTATTTCTAATTTGTGTCATTCTCTGGATATCTTCATTGTTTTGCAGCTTTTGCCTTCCCACAGCACCTTCTGGAATGGTTTTCTTGGTCGACTGCCTCCTGCAGCACATTTTCCCCCCCTCTAATTATTCTTTCTTTATCAGTTTGACGTTTCGGAGTTCTGATGGTGGTGTTTGCTTGATCCTTTCATCTTGTTCCATGGTTCCTGCATTAAGGAGTATCACAATTTTTCAAATTCTCTTCAGCATTTTTTTTCCTTTTAGTCCTTTCAGAATGAGCGAGCCGCTGACTGATAAAAGATGGAACCCTCTTTTTCATTCTGCTAGTGCTACTATGATTACTGTTGTCTCTTAAATGGTTGTTTGGTGAAAAGTAGTTGCTTCGACAATTTCTGCTGGTCGCATTCTTTATGGGTAAACCACCTGCTAGTTCTGTCGCAGCTACTGCCTCCTCTTGTATGCTTGGTCTTATGTAAATAAACAACCTACTCCTGTTGCAGCAACTGCTTCCTCTTGTAGGATTGGTCTTTTGTAACTTACCTCATAGTCCTGTCTCAGCATCTGCCTTCTCTTGTATTCTTGGTCTTATGTAACTAAAGCACCTCCTAGTCCTGTTGCAACAACTGCCTTCTCTTGCTGTTTGTGTTGCTGTGAGTGGAGTGCTTTGTGAAACCAGCTTCACTAGCTTAGGCAATTTTAGGCCATTCATTAAAACTGAACCTGATAATGGCTGTTTAAGAGATTTTTAGGCATCTTTTTCCTACAGAAGCAAAAGAGGTTGTACCATGGGCGGTAATGTACCATGGGCAGTGGTAATTTGCTGGTTACTTTATTGTATGGTATTGGACGAGGTGGTGTGCTAAAGCAAGGGCATTTTGCAGTCTCCGAACTTATGGTACTTGCTTGCAGTTGTGCTTGTATATTTCCATGGGGTGTGGAGTAGAATATTCATAAAACTGGATTTTTTAAAGTACTTCCTTCTCTATTCGATGCAAGTAATGGCGAGGAAGCTTGGATGATCTGGTGATCTTCTGTTAAACAGCTGCAGCCATCAGTAAGCTCCTGAATCTTAACATGCTTTCCACCTTTTTTTTTGCTTCTATTTTGTAGTAGCTTATTTTCATTCCATGACCCTTTGAACTTGTCTCTTAGCTCCTTCAGATTGTCTTTGTGTTACCTATGTAAATGTGCAAACAGCTCATTGAAATTTTTAAAGTCTAAAACATGGATATGTTCTGACAGTTGAAGAAGATTTCGAGTCTGAAGTTTAAGTTATAATCAAAGTTGAGTAGCTCCAAGCAGGCATGTGATATAGGAGCTCGTGTTTTTATTGCTGGAAAAACTATAGATAATGAAACTTCATAGGGGACATTTGTTGTAAGGCCTATATTTGAACCTTTGGTTTGTTATGAATGATATGAAGTGGCGTGGTAGTATTGAAAGGGGCTAGATAAAGTTGAGTGAACAGAAATAAAATAACTTGTTACTGCGGGTGAAAGTAGTTCAAATAAGAATTGCCTTCAGTTTAAGGAGCAGTGCGGCAACAACTCTTTTGTGAATTAGGTATTGGGGAAAGTGTTCATATATCAAGGAGCGCTCAAACAATTTTTTAATCTGCAATCTATTGGATATGGAACTGGGTTCAGTACGGTTGAGGTAAAAAATTGTGAGTTTCTTTTCTCAAACTCATATTTCCAGGATTGCTGCTTACCAAACATGTGGTAAGTATGCTATGAACTACTGATTTATGTCACGGGAAGCAGCTCATGTAGCCTGCTGGTATTGATCACATCCAAAAGTTGAATTCACGATCATGGTGGTTTGGGAGATGTGATATTGTCCGCATGTCCTTAGTAATGCTAGGTATTTTTCCCCTTCTGTTTTAGGGAGTATATACTTCAATTTACATTTAGCTATATATCCATTCTGCATGTTGATATGTGTGAGCAATTATTGCAAACCTTTGTAGACGCTAACTTTCATAATTTTTGCACCCCAGTACCATTCATATGCATCCTAGAAATTGATATGGTAGTCTATATGTTCTTGTGTGTTCGTAGTTGACAATAGAAATTCCATGATATAACTGTTGGACCTTACTGTCTGATTTTTGTCCTATTATATGAACAGCAAATACAAGCCTTGGCATTCAAGCACCGCATGAAACCGGTTGGAACCCAGTTATTTCAATTTAACAAACACTCAAGCAGTAGAAATTTTCTTACTGAGCTGGATTTTTCTAGGGCAACTATTTGGCTGATTTTATGTTTAATAGCAAGCAACAATTTGGAGGCTCTTTTTTTTTTTTAAAATTTTGATATAATGTGATTAGATACAATTGGATTCTTGAAATCTAAGTAGCCCATATTACCACAAACAAGGGAAAACATACATGTAAAGAAAACGCAATGGCTAGAAACTAGTAATATGAGCTGAGTGCTTTTGCATGTCGACTAATGGGACTGTACTTTTTTGAAAGTTGTTTGGACTCCACGGGCGATTGAGTTGTTGAACAAGATTGTAACACACAAACAACCTTGTTGCAGAATGTTCCAAGAATGTTCAATTCGCCCAAGGGCTTTTTAGATATTTTTTGGTTGATGAGTCCAGGTTGAGAGCTGAAACTTGTGCAATAGCTCTAGGCTGCAAAAGATAGGCGAATTATGCTATTTAAATTGTCTGACTTACCAATACATTGAATGCATGTTTTTTTGAGAAACTGTTCAAATAAAATTATTTTCAACTTTAATTTAAGAAGAAATTATTCAGTGTACTACATATGAAATACCAATGTCTTTGAAAACAGTCTACGCACACTGGAGGCTTATTCATATGACACTGGTGAAAAGAGTCAGCGTGCCTGATTTAAATACAAACAACTATTCTGTAATCGACCAAACAATTTATGACATCTCATGTTTGCTTACCATTTGGCCCCTTTAGTCTTGTAATCATGGTATGCATTTCTTTCTTTTCCTCTGACTTATAATGTGTGTATTTTTTGCTTTCTCGATCATATGTATAGTTGTTGAATTTGCTCCATAATTAATTTGTGAAGAAAAGCATGCAACAAAATCCGCACAGCAGCTTTCCAGAGTAGTTGTAAGTCGAGCCTGTGCTGTGTAGGGTCGGAAGATGATGAAGCGAAAGTCCTCTGTAGGCAGCCTGCTACTCACCTAATAAAACAGGATTCAGCTTACCCTTCAACATACTGTAATATGATGAAGTGGAAATCTCCGTGCTGCTGTTCCAATGAAATGTGCTATTGGTGGCTTCTAAACAGAGTTGTGCATTACCATAAGCTATCGATTAGTTAAAAGTTGTAAGTTTCGTGATTTTATTGGCATGTATTCAATACAAACTTCACCTTCAACGATTTTTTTTGAATAATTTCTAATCACATTCCAATGGAAACGGGAATTCTTTTTCTAATTATTTATTTCTCTAGGTTGACAGGGATTGGAATTTTTCAGGCAAAACGGTCTCCCAATATGTAATTGATCTGTGGAGGAGTCGTCATGTGTCCCTACAGGATTTTGATCGTTACCCCCTGTTTGTAACTTTAATTATTTAAAATGTATGGTAAACTGTTGTTGAGTAATATAAATCGGATAGTGAATGAACCTCATGTATTAAATTTCATTGTTTGATGCTAACACTTTTATTGGGAAGACTATTGCTATTGTCTAATTGATCCAGCAATCCTTAGTATTAGACTTTGTGCATGCTGGTCTGCCCCGGGTTTTTTTTTTTTTTTTGTTCCTTTGCTTGATCCTTTCATCTTGTTCCATGGTTCCTGCATTAAGGAGTATCACAATTTTTCAAATTCTCTTCAGCATTTTTTTCCTTTTAGTCCTTTCAGAATGAGCGAGCCGCTGACTGATAAAAGATGGAACCCTCTTTTTCATTCTGCTAGTGCTACTATGATTACTGTTGTCTCTAAATGGTTGTTTGGTGAAAAGTAGTTGCTTCGACAATTTCTGCTGGTCGCATTCTTTATGGGTAAACCACCTGCTAGTTCTGTCGCAGCTACTGCCTCCTCTTGTATGCTTGGTCTTATGTAAATAAACAACCTACTCCTGTTGCAGCAACTGCTTCCTCTTGTAGGATTGGTCTTTTGTAACTTACCTCATAGTCCTGTCTCAGCATCTGCCTTCTCTTGTATTCTTGGTCTTATGTAACTAAAGCACCTCCTAGTCCTGTTGCAACAACTGCCTTCTCTTGCTGTTTGTGTTGCTGTGAGTGGAGTGCTTTGTGAAACCAGCTTCACTAGCTTAGGCAATTTTAGGCCATTCATTAAAACTGAACCTGATAATGGCTGTTTAAGAGATTTTTAGGCATCTTTTCCTACAGAAGCAAAAGAGGTTGTACCATGGGCGGTAATGTACCATGGGCAGTGGTAATTGCTGGTTACTTTATTGTATGGTATTGGACGAGAGGTGGTTGCTAAAGCAAGGGCATTTTGCAGTCTCCGAACTTATGGTACTTGCTTGCAGTTGTGCTTGTATATTTCCATGGGGTGTGGAGTAGAATATTCATAAAACTGGATTTTTTAAAGTACTTCCTTCTCTATTCGATGCAAGTAATGGCGAGGAAGCTTGGATGATCTGGTGATCTTCTGTTAAACAGCTGCAGCCATCAGTAAGCTCCTGAATCTTAACATGCTTTCCACCTTTTGGTTTTTGCTTCTATTTTGTAGTAGCTTATTTTCATTCCATCTCCCTTTGCAGCCCAAAAACCAGTGCCGAACGATTTGGGAGGCGGGGGGGGGGGGGGAGCTACCTCGAGGTGGTCGTGGAGGCGCCGGCGAGGTGCTCGTTGCTCGGGAGATGGCCGGGGAGGTGGTTCCGGGAGAAGCCGGCGAGGTGGTCGGAGATCGGGAGAATGCCGGCGACGAGAGGGAGAAGGGGAACGGAGGTGCTTTGGGCGTTGGCGAGGTGCTTTGGGCGGAACAGTTCAAAGGGAGACGGAGGGGGTTTGGCCGCCGGCGAGGTGCTTGAGGCGAGGTTTTTTGGGCGGAAGGGAGAAGCCGGCGGGTGTTTTGGAGGGGAAGAGGGGGAGTTTGGGGGTGTAGAGAGCAATTTAGGTGAGGGGTGGGAGGGTGGGGGTAATTTAGGAATTTTTAATTTTTTAGGGGTGTCCTTAGCAAATGGGGGGGTGTAGAGAGTATTTAATTTTTTTTTAATTTTTGGGGGTGTCCTGAGCAATAGGGGGGTGTATATAGAACCACCCAAGATGAATCCTTCTTTTGCGTGAAAGATACAACCTCAATCATGAGGCTTCAGGAAGAGGCAATGGAAGGGCTGGTGGCTTTATTCTCGCCGAAGCTGCCCCCTTCTGCTCCTCTCCCAAGCTGATGATTCTTAATCCTCTGCATTCTCTCTCTCTCTCTGTGTGCGCGCGTCTTTTGAAGAGGCTGTGATGAGTAATCAAGATCTTTGTGTGATATGGTGTAGAGCTCATTCTGTCTTGCTACAATGTTTTGGGTGTTATTCTCTTCTTGGCAATGGTGCTGGGTAGCTAGGAAGGTCTGATGTTCTGCAGGCAACCGCTGCACCACCAGCTGTAGAGAGGAGTGCAGAGATGAGGAAGAAAGTGGGATCTTCTTCTCCCTCTGTGCTATAATAATGGATCAAAAGCAACTCTGAGCCTCACTCCCTTCTCTTTCTTTATTTAAGATATGTTGCTGTGTTGCTCATTTTTCTTCCCATTCTATTTAATTTCTACAAAATTTTTAATCTCTTATATTTGCAGCTCAGGTGATAGGCAACTGCTGGATCATATGCTGATTATTCCTGCAGCCTTTGCTACGTGTCTGTACGAGTCATTTCTCTTTTTCATCTTAGTGATGAGATACCTGCAGACCAGGCAAGGTTGTTCAAGACATACCGACAAGGTTTGCTGTGCAGTTACCATGATGAGGTCTTCCTCCATGGTCCATCGGCCTTTGCTCTGCTTAGCCTCTCATTTCCCGTTTATCCTTTTGTTCATGGTGTTAGTTTCTTCCCCATGGTAGAGAATTCTGATCCATTTAATTAGAGCGAGCTTTAATTCTTTATGTTTCTTTTAAAGTACTTTGCAACTTCTAATGCAAAACAGTGCTTCCAGAAAAAATAAGTTTGGTGACAATATCTGAAAAGTGTTTTAAAAGTAGAAGCAACAGAAAACATGCTCTCTCTCTCTCTCTCTCTCTCCTCTCTCTCTCTCTCTCTCTCTCTCTCGTGTGCTCGCCCAATCCTTTTTTATCTGATCTTTCTAATTCTCTTTCTGTTTTTAGAGGCTCTGATGAGTTGTGCTTGTATCTCATGCTTCAGATGCTGAAATTCTGTGCTGCTGCTGGACAATCTTATTCCAAGTATTATAATGATATAATTGGCAGTATTTAAGACATGCTCTCTCTCTCTCTCTCTCTCTCACACACACACACACACACACACACACATTTAATCTTTCTCCTCATCTACCATTGAGGCAGAGGTGAAGTCATGGGATTCCAGCCACCCTTCAAGTACTTTATCTTTTAAATTCGTCATGCATCCCAAATGTTTACTAATTTGCCTTATTTGAATAGGTTTAGCCAACTTGGATGGCCTGCTATGGTGCAGTCAACTGTTTCTGCCTGTAAGCAACCTCATCCGATGTCTGATAAATGTGCAAGACTGAGCTCCCATTTTTTTAAAACTTAATTGTTGTTGTTCCCTTTTTATTTGAAAAAGAAAGTACTATCAACCTGTAGAAAAGGGGAAGAGATAATGTAACACACATAAAGGTTATGATGAAGGATATGAAGCAACCTGGAATAGCATCAGGGATAGCCCTAAATAGGAATAAGGTGAATGAGATTGATGAAACTGACCCCAAATGGATGGGAAAAGGACAGATGGTTATATGGTAAGTACAATCAAGCTTTTCTTTTCCTCTTAATACTCCATAGATTTTATTCAACCAGGACTTTTCTTCAAGGAGTTGCGCTGTTGCTATTCTTTTCCCCACTTTCATATATTCCGTACATTCCTTGATAGATCGTAAGATTGTGATACTTGACAGATCTTAAGATTGGCCTGCTTTATGCAGGTAACTGCAACGTACAAAAGTTTATTGTAGGAGAATGTTTATTGAAGGAGCTTAACTAAGTAGACATGATTATGCTAGTGAATTCTGAATCTCAGCTTAAAACAGTTCTATATCACATTCCTGCATGCATCTCTTCTCTAGCTTACTAGCCCTTTTCGTGGCTAACACCCAACCAAAGGCTGCTCATGAACCATTCATCATTGATGAGCCATAGTCCTTAGAGGGGTCGTTGTTGCTTATCTTTCTGCTCCTATCATTTACGCTTCAGTCAATGAAACTTACATGTGCCTGAGTTCAAAAGGAGAAAGGAAAACTTATATGTGCCGTTCAAAGATAGGTGACTGAAACCCTATGGGTTTTCATTGTTAGGGGTTTAATTTCGTGGATTTGTTATGTGTCATGATAAATAGATCTATGAATTTACCTTAAATTTTCTGGCATTAGATTAGATTGTGTTCTGATGCATCTATGCATCTTTGTATTGTTGTTCTCATTTTCATGCTTGCCAGTAAATGGAACTTATATGTGCCTGCTCCAAGGATAGGTGACTGAAGCCCTATTGGTTCATGCTTGAGTTAGGGGATTAGTGTCATGTATTTGTTATTTTGGCGATGAATTGATCCCTGTCATTTCTTAAATCTGCTAGCAGGTTAGGTTGGATCTTGTTCTGGCATGTTTTTTTTGTTTAATAATTGGTCCACCTGCCACCTAACTGCTTTACTGTCACGGCAAAATTGGATAGCCAACGAGTTGTTTGTTCTCCAGGCAACTGTTGCATCTTTTAAAATATTCCGCACGGTCTGAAAAATTGGGCAGAACTAAATGAACTTGGAATACAGATATTAGACAGATGCTAAAATTTGTGTCCGCTCCAAATTCTTCTAAAAAAGATATGAATATTAATCGGATATGACTCCAGATACAAGTCAGATTTTTGTGAGAAAAATATTTTTTAAGGAAAAGATAATGGATATTCTAAATAATGAATTTAACATATTGATGGTTTTAATAGAGATGAGGAGAATGACAAGTATCTAAACATGAAGAATTTATGTAATTAAAATTATATAATTAATAACTCTCTTCTTGGTTACCAAAAATATATGATCATCTATGTCAATGTGTAAGTTAGCGCGGCGCTTAATTTAAGGTAGCATTTAGCAGTGCCAGTTTTCTTTTTCTTGTTTTTTCTAAATAAATCTGAAACCAGTTCTTTCTCTCTCTCTCTCTTCTGTGTGTGTGTGTGGTGTGTTTTTTTTTTTAAAGCTTGAAACTTGTTTGGTGGCAAATATGGCGATGGTGGTGGAGAACAACGTGATGGTGGCCGGCATCAGGCAGCGGTGGTCGGTGGCAGCAGTGGCTGGTGACAGCAATGATGGCGAACAGTGGGGGTGGCCACCGATTGCTGATAGGAGGTGGCGATTGGTGGTGGATGGTGGCCAGTGATGGCAACCGGCAGTAATTGGTGGCTAGCAATGTTTGGCAAATGGGCGGATGTGACGGCATGCGGTAGCAGTAGTGGCAGATGGTGGGCGATTGGGGAGGTGGCAAGCCATTGCTAGTTTTCAGAAAAGTCAGCCACATTTTCTGGTTTCTACAATTTTCAGAAACTGGTTGTCGGTTTCAAAAAATGGAAAATGGAAAACGGATTATTAAACACATGTTCTGCCTGGCAACCATGTCAAGAAGTGCCTAGATAAAAGAAAATCTTCATTTTTATTTAAGCTAAAGTTGAGTATTTGGATATTTGAATTAAAAAATATCTTAGTATCCAGCTATCTGACTCCAAATCCAAAAAAGATTCAAATCCATCTGAAGAAACCTACCATTCGGAGATCTGGATCCGAATCCAGAAGAATACTTAAAATCCGTTGGAAAGGAGCAAGTGGTTGGATTGGCCTGACTGTATATGTATCTAAATATCTATATCCGAATCCTTATTCAATCTTATCAAACAGTGATTTTTCTATTCAAATTTGATGTGGTCTAGATCTGGATTTATCAGAGCCCCTATCGGCCCTATTTCTAATTTGTGTCATTCTCTGGATATCTTCATTGTTTTGCAGCTTTTGCCTTCCCACAGCACCTTCTGGAATGGTTTCTTGGTCGACTGCCTCCTGCAGCACATTTTCCCCCCTCTAATTATGTTCTTTCTTTATCAGTTTGACGTTTCGGAGTTCTGATGGTGGTGTTTGCTTGATCCTTTCATCTTGTTCCATGGTTCCGGCATTAAGGAGTATCACAATTTTTCCAAATTCTCTTCAGCATTTTTTTTCCTTTTAGTCCTTTCAGAATGAGCGAGCCGCTGACTGATAAAAGATGGAACCCTCTTTTTCATTCTGCTATGCTACTATGATTACTGTTGTCTCTTAAATGGTTGTTTGGTGAAAAGTAGTTGCTTCGACAATTTCTGCTGGTCGCATCTTTATGGGTAAACCACCTGCTAGTTCTGTCGCAGCTACTGCCTCCTCTTGTATGCTTGGTCTTATGTAAATAAACAACCTACTCCTGTTGCAGCAACTGCTTCCTCTTGTAGGATTGGTCTTTTGTAACTTACCTCATAGTCCTGTCTCAGCATCTGCCTTCTCTTGTATTCTTGTCTTATGTAACTAAAGCACCTCCTAGTCCTGTTGCAACAACTGCCTTCTCTTGCTGTTTGTGTTGCTGTGAGTGGAGTGCTTTGTGAAACCAGCTTCACTAGCTTAGGCATTTTAGCCATTCATTAAAACTGAACCTGATAATGGCTGTTTAAGAGATTTTTAGGCATCTTTTTCCTACAGAAGCAAAAGAGGTTGTACCATGGGCGGTAATGTACCATGGGCCAAGTGGTAAATTTGCTGGTTACTTATTGTATGGTATTGGACGAGAGGTGGTGTGCTAAAGCAAGGGCATTTCTGCAGTCTCCGAACATTATGGTCACTTGCTTGCAGTTAGTGCTTGTATATTTCCATGGGGTGTGGAGTCGAATATTTCATAAACTGGATTTTTTAAAGTACTTTCCTTCTCTATTGCGATGCAAGTAATGGCGAGGAAGCTTGGAGATCTGGTGAATCTTCTGTTTAAACAGCTGCAGCCATCAGTAAGCTCCTGAATCTTAACATGAACTTTCCACCTTTTGGTTTTTGCTTCTATTTTGTAGTAGCTTATTTTCATTCCATCTCCCTTTGCAGCCCAAAGAACCAGTGCCGACGATTTGGGGAGGCGGGGGGGGGGGGGGGGGGGGGAGCTACCTCGAGGTGGTCGTGGAGCGCGCCGGCGAGGTGCTCGTTGCTCGGGAGATGGCCCGGGGAGGTCGGTTCCGGGAGAAGCCGGCGAGGTGGTCGGAGATCGGGAGAATGCCGGCGACGAGAGGGAGAAGGGGGAACGGAGGTGCTTTGGGCGTTGGCGAGGTGCTTTGGGCGGAACAGTTTCAAAGGGAGACGGAGGGGGTTTGGCCGCCGGCGAGGTGCTTGAGGCGAGGTTTTTGGGCGGAAGGGAGAAGCCGGCGGGTGTTTTGGAGGGGAAGAGCGGGGTGGGGGGGAGTTTGGGGGTGTAGAGAGCAATTTAGGTGAGGGGGTGGGGAGGGTGGGGGTAATTTAGGAATTTTTAATTTTTTAGGGGTGTCCTTAGCAAATGGGGGGGTGTAGAGAGTATTTAATTTTTTTTAATTTTTGGGGGGTGTCCTGAGCAAATAGGGGGGGTGTATATAGAACCACCCAAGATGAATCCTTCTTTTGCGTGAAAGATACAACCTCAATCATGAGGCTTCAGGAAGAGGCAATGGAAGGGCTGGTGGCTTTAATTCTCGCCGAAGCTGCCCCTTCTGCTCCTCTCCCAAGCTGATGATTCTTAATCCTCTGCATTCTCTCTCTCTCTCTGTGTGCGCGCGTCTTTTGAAGAGGCTGTGATGAGTAATCAAGATCTTGTGTGATATGGTGTAGAGCTCATTCTGTTCTTGCTACAATGTTTTGGCCTTGTAGCATTACTCTTTCTTGGCAATGGTGGCTGGGTAGCTAGGAAGGTCTGATGTTCTGCAGGCAACCGCTGCCACCACCAGCTGTAGAGAGGAGTGCAGAGATGAGGAAGAAAGTGGGATCTTCTTCTCCCTCTGTGCTATAATAATGGATCAAAAGCAACTCTGAGCCTCACTCCCTTCTCTTTCTTTATTTAAGATATGTTGCTGTTCGTTTGCTCATTTTTCTTCCCATTCTATTTAATTTCTACAAAATTTTTAATCTCTTATATTTGCAGCTCAGGTGATAGGCAACTGCTGGATCATATGCTGATTATTCCTGCAGCCTTTGCTACGTGTCTGTACGGGTCATTTCTCTTTTTCATCTTAGTGATGAGATACCTGCAGACCAGGCAAGGTTGTTCAAGACATACCGACCAAGGTTTGCTGTGCAGTTACCATGATGAGGTCTTCCTCCATGGTCCATCGGCCTTTGCTCTGCTTAGCCTCTCATTTCCCGTTTATCCTTTTGTTCATGGTGTTAGTTTCTTCCCCCATGGTAGAGAATTCTGATCCATTTAATTAGAGCGAGCTTTAATTCTTTATGTTTCTTTTAAAAGTACTTTGCAACTTCTAATGCAAAACAGTGCTTCCCAGAAAAAATAAGTTTGGTGACAATATCTGAAAAGTGTTTTTAAAAGTAGAAGCAACAGAAAACATGCCTCCCCCCTTCTCTCTCTCTCTCTCTCTCTCTCGTGTGCTCGCCCAATCCTTTTTTATCTGATCTTTCTAATTCTCTTTCTGTTTTTAGAGGCTCTGATGAGTTGTGCTTGTATCTCATGCTTCAGATGCTGAATTCTGTGCTGCTGCTGGACAATCTTATTCCAAGTATTATAATGATATAATTGGCAGTATTTAAGACATGCTCTCTCTCTCTCTCTCTCTCTCACACACACACACACACACACACACATTTAATCTTTCTCCTCATCTACCATTGAGGCAGAGGTGAAGTCATGGGATTCCAGCCACCCTTCAAGTACTTTATCTTTTAAATTCGTCATGCATCCCAAATGTTTACTAATTTGCCTTATTTGAATAGGTTTAGCCAACTTGGATGGCCTGCTATGGTGCAGTCAACTGTTTCTGCCTGTAAGCAACCTCATCCGATGTCTGATAAATGTGCAAGACTGAGCCTCCCATTTTTTTAAAACTTAATTGTTGTTGTTCCCTTTTTATTTGAAAAAGAAAGTACTATCAACCTGTAGAAAAAAGGGGAAGAGATAATGTAACACACATAAAGGTTATGATGAAGGATATGAAGCAACCTGGAATAGCATCAGGGATAGCCCTAAATAGGAATAAGGTGAATGAAGATTGATGAAACTGACCCCAAATGGATGGGAAAAGGACAGATGGTTATATGGTAAGTACAATCAAGCTTTTCTTTTCCTCTTAATACTCCATAGATTTTATTCAACCAGGACTTTTCTTCAAGGAGTTGCACTGTTGCTATTCTTTTCCCCACTTTCATATATTCCGTACATGTTCCTTGATAGATCGTAAGATTGTGATACTTGACAGATCTTAAGATTGGCCTGCTTTATGCAGGTAACTGCAACGTACAAAAGTTTATTGTAGGAGAATGTTTATTGAAGGAGCTTAACTAAGTAGACATGATTATGCTAGTGAATTCTGAATCTCAGCTTAAAACAGTTCTATATCACATTCCTGCATGCATTCTTCTCTAGCTTACTAGCCCTTTTCGTGGCTAACACCCAACCAAAGGCTGCTCATGAACCATTCATCAATTGAGAGCCATAGTCCTTAGAGGGTCGTTGTTTGCTTATCTTGCTCCTATCATTTACGCTTCAGTCAATGAAACTTACATGTGCCTGAGTTCAAAAGGAGAAAGGAAAACTTATATGTGCCCGTTCAAAGGATAGGTGACTGAAACCCTATGGGTTTTCATTGTTAGGGGTTTAATTTCGTGGATTTGTTATGTGTCATGATAAAATAGATCTATGAATTTACCTTAAATTTTCTGGCAGGTTAGATTAGATTGTGTTCTGATGCATCTTAGTATATGTTGTTCTCATGTTTCATGCTTCAGTAAATGGAACTTATATGTGCCTGCTCCCAGGATAGGTGACTGAAGCCCTATTGGTTCATGCTTGGAGTTAGGGGATTAGTGTCATGTATTTGTTATTTTGGCGATGAATTGATCCCTGTCATTTCCTTAAATCTGCTAGCAGGTTAGGTTGGATCTTGTTCTGGCATGTTTTTGTTGTTTAATAATTGGTCCACCTGCCACCTTAACTGCTTTACTGTCACGGCAAAATTGGATAGCCAACGGAGTTGTTTGTTCTCCAGGCAACTGTTGCATCCTTTTAAAATATTCCGCACGATGTCTGAAAATTGGGCAGAACTAAATGAACTTGGATACAGATATTAGACAGATGCTAAAATTTGTGTCCGCTCCACATTTCTTCTAAAAAGATATGAATATTAATCGGATATGACTCCAGATACAAGTCAGATTTGTGAGAAAAATATTTTTTAAGGAAAAGATAATGGATAATTCTAAATAATGTAATTTAAACATATTGATGGTTTTAAAGAGATAGGAGAATGACAAGTATCTAACATGAAGAATTTATGTAATTAAAAATTATATAATTAATAACTCTCTTCTTGGTTACCAAAAATATATGATCATCTATGTCAATGTTAAGTTAGCCGCGGCGCTTAATTTAAGGTAGCATTTAGCATGATTGCCAGTTTTCTTTCTTTTGTTTTTTTCTAAATAAATCTGAAACCAGTTTCTTTCTCTCTCTCTCTCTGTGTGTGTGTGTGTGTGTGTGTTTTTTTAACCGAAAGCTTGAAACTTGTTTGGTGGCAAATATGGCGATGGTGGTGGAGAACAACGTGATGGTGGCCGGCATCAGGCAGCGGTGGTCGGTGGCAGCAGTGGCTGGTGACAGCAATGATGGCGAACAGTGGGGGTGGCCACCGATTGCTGATAGGAGGTGGCGATTGGTGGTGGATGGTGGCCAGTGATGGCAACCGGCAGTAATTGGTGGCTAGCAATGTTTGGCAAATGGGCGGATGTGACGGCATGCGGTAGCAGTAGTGGCAGATGGTGGGCGATTGGGGAGGTGGCAAGCCATTGCTAGTTTTCAGAAAAGTTAGCCACATTTTCTGGTTTCTACAATTTTCAGAAACTGGTTGTCGGTTTCAAAAAATGGAAAATGGAAAACGGATTATTAAACACATGTTCTGCCTGGCAACCATGTCAAGAAGTGCCTAGATAAAAGAAAATCTTCATTTTTATTTAAGCTAAAGTTGAGTATTTGGATATTTGAATTAAAAAATATCTTAGTATCCAGCTATCTGACTCCAAATCCAAAAAAGATTCAAATCCATCTGAAGAAACCTACCATTCGGAGATCTGGATCCGAATCCCAGAAGAATACTTAAAATCCGTTGGAAAGGAGCAAGTGGTTGGATTGGCCTGACTGTATATGTATCTAAATATCTATATCCGAATCCTTATTCAAATCTTATCAAACAGTGATTTTTCTATTCAAATTTGATGTGGTCTAGATCTGGATTTATCAGAGCCCCTATCGGGCCTATTTCTAATTTGTGTCATTCTCTGGATATCTTCATTGTTTTGCAGCTTTTGCCTTCCCACAGCACCTTCTGGAATGGTTTTCTTGGTCGACTGCCTCCTGCAGCACATTTTCCCCCCCTCTAATTATGTTCTTTCTTTATCAGTTTGACGTTTCGGAGTTCTGATGGTGGTGTTTGCTTGATCCTTTCATCTTGTTCCATGGTTCCTGCATTAAGGAGTATCACAATTTTTCAAATTCTCTTCAGCATTTTTTTTCCTTTTAGTCCTTTCAGAATGAGCGAGCCGCTGACTGATAAAAGATGGAACCCTCTTTTTCATTCTGCTAGTGCTACTATGATTACTGTTGTCTCTTAAATGGTTGTTTGGTGAAAAGTAGTTGCTTCGACAATTTCTGCTGGTCGCATTCTTTATGGGTAAACCACCTGCTAGTTCTGTCGCAGCTACTGCCTCCTCTTGTATGCTTGGTCTTATGTAAATAAACAACCTACTCCTGTTGCAGCAACTGCTTCCTCTTGTAGGATTGGTCTTTTGTAACTTACCTCATAGTCCTGTCTCAGCATCTGCCTTCTCTTGTATTCTTGGTCTTATGTAACTAAAGCACCTCCTAGTCCTGTTGCAACAACTGCCTTCTCTTGCTGTTTGTGTTGCTGTGAGTGGAGTGCTTTGTGAAACCAGCTTCACTAGCTTAGGCAATTTTAGGCCATTCATTAAAACTGAACCTGATAATGGCTGTTTAAGAGATTTTTAGGCATCTTTTTCCTACAGAAGCAAAAGAGGTTGTACCATGGGCGGTAATGTACCATGGGCAGTGGTAATTTGCTGGTTACTTTATTGTATGGTATTGGACGAGAGGTGGTGTGCTAAAGCAAGGGCATTTTGCAGTCTCCGAACTTATGGTACTTGCTTGCAGTTGTGCTTGTATATTTCCATGGGGTGTGGAGTAGAATATTCATAAAACTGGATTTTTTAAAGTACTTCCTTCTCTATTCGATGCAAGTAATGGCGAGGAAGCTTGGATGATCTGGTGATCTTCTGTTAAACAGCTGCAGCCATCAGTAAGCTCCTGAATCTTAACATGCTTTCCACCTTTTGGTTTTTGCTTCTATTTTGTAGTAGCTTATTTTCATTCCATGACCCTTTGAACTTGTCTCTTAGCTCCTTCAGTGATTGTCTTTGTGTTACCTATGTAAATGTGCAAACAGCTCATTGAAATTTTTAAAGTCTAAAACATGGATATGTTCTGACAGTTGAAGAAGATTTCGAGTCTGAAGTTTAAGTTATAATCAAAGTTGAGTAGCTCCAAGCAGGCATGTGATATAGGAGCTCGTGTTTTTATTGCTGGAAAAACTATAGATAATGAAACTTCATAGGGGACATTTGTTGTAAGGCCTATATTTGAACCTTTGGTTTGTTATGAATGATATGAAGTGGCGTGGTAGTATTGAAAGGGGCTAGATAAAGTTGAGTGAACAGAAATAAAATAACTTGTTACTGCGGGTGAAAGTAGTTCAAATAAGAATTGCCTTCAGTTTAAGGAGCAGTGCGGCAACAACTCTTTTGTGAATTAGGTATTGGGGAAAGTGTTCATATATCAAGGAGCGCTCAAACAATTTTTTAATCTGCAATCTATTGGATATGGAACTGGGTTCAGTACGGTTGAGGTAAAAAATTGTGAGTTTCTTTTCTCAAACTCATATTTCCAGGATTGCTGCTTACCAAACATGTGGTAAGTATGCTATGAACTACTGATTTATGTCACGGGAAGCAGCTCATGTAGCCTGCTGGTATTGATCACATCCAAAAGTTGAATTCACGATCATGGTGGTTTGGGAGATGTGATATTGTCCGCATGTCCTTAGTAATGCTAGGTATTTTTCCCCTTCTGTTTTAGGGAGTATATACTTCAATTTACATTTAGCTATATATCCATTCTGCATGTTGATATGTGTGAGCAATTATTGCAAACCTTTGTAGACGCTAACTTTCATAATTTTTGCACCCCAGTACCATTCATATGCATCCTAGAAATTGATATGGTAGTCTATATGTTCTTGTGTGTTCGTAGTTGACAATAGAAATTCCATGATATAACTGTTGGACCTTACTGTCTGATTTTTGTCCTATTATATGAACAGCAAATACAAGCCTTGGCATTCAAGCACCGCATGAAACCGGTTGGAACCCAGTTATTTCAATTTAACAAACACTCAAGCAGTAGAAATTTTCTTACTGAGCTGGATTTTTCTAGGGCAACTATTTGGCTGATTTTATGTTTAATAGCAAGCAACAATTTGGAGGCTCTTTTTTTTTTTTAAAATTTTGATATAATGTGATTAGATACAATTGGATTCTTGAAATCTAAGTAGCCCATATTACCACAAACAAGGGAAAACATACATGTAAAGAAAACGCAATGGCTAGAAACTAGTAATATGAGCTGAGTGCTTTTGCATGTCGACTAATGGGACTGTACTTTTTTGAAAGTTGTTTGGACTCCACGGGCGATTGAGTTGTTGAACAAGATTGTAACACACGAACAACCTTGTTGCAGAATGTTCCAAGAATGTTCAATTCGCCCAAGGGCTTTTTAGATATTTTTTGGTTGATGAGTCCAGGTTGAGAGCTGAAACTTGTGCAATAGCTCTAGGCTGCAAAAGATAGGCGAATTATGCTATTTAAATTGTCTGACTTACCAATACATTGAATGCATGTTTTTTTGAGAAACTGTTCAAATAAAATTATTTTCAACTTTAATTTAAGAAGAAATTATTCAGTGTACTACATATGAAATACCAATGTCTTTGAAAACAGTCTACGCACACTGGAGGCTTATTCATATGACACTGGTGAAAAGAGTCAGCGTGCCTGATTTAAATACAAACAACTATTCTGTAATCGACCAAACAATTTATGACATCTCATGTTTGCTTACCATTTGGCCCCTTTAGTCTTGTAATCATGGTATGCATTTCTTTCTTTTCCTCTGACTTATAATGTGTGTATTTTTTGCTTTCTCGATCATATGTATAGTTGTTGAATTTGCTCCATAATTAATTTGTGAAGAAAAGCATGCAACAAAATCCGCACAGCAGCTTTCCAGAGTAGTTGTAAGTCGAGCCTGTGCTGTGTAGGGTCGGAAGATGATGAAGCGAAAGTCCTCTGTAGGCAGCCTGCTACTCACCTAATAAAACAGGATTCAGCTTACCCTTCAACATACTGTAATATGATGAAGTGGAAATCTCCGTGCTGCTGTTCCAATGAAATGTGCTATTGGTGGCTTCTAAACAGAGTTGTGCATTACCATAAGCTATCGATTAGTTAAAAGTTGTAAGTTTCGTGATTTTATTGGCATGTATTCAATACAAACTTCACCTTCAACGATTTTTTTTGAATAATTTCTAATCACATTCCAATGGAAACGGGAATTCTTTTTCTAATTATTTATTTCTCTAGGTTGACAGGGATTGGAATTTTTCAGGCAAAACGGTCTCCCAATATGTAATTGATCTGTGGAGGAGTCGTCATGTGTCCCTACAGGATTTTGATCGGTTACCCCCTGTTTGTAACTTTAATTATTTAAAATGTATGGTAAACTGTTGTTGAGTAATATAAATCGGATAGTGAATGAACCTCATGTATTAAATTTCATTGTTTGATGCTAACACTTTTATTGGGAAGACTATTGCTATTGTCTAATTGATCCAGCAATCCTTAGTATTAGACTTTGTGCATGCTGGTCTGCCCCGGGTTTTTTTTTTTTTTTTGTTCCTTTGGATGGATCGACTGACAGGGAGAAAGTATGGTTTCAGAAGCGTATTTGATATCTAATATTCTAAGAGTTCATTTTATGAAAAATAAAATGATTAGTGTTAAATAGCAACAAAGCAACCTCTCGCAAACTTTGATGAAGCAGTTAAAATGGAATACAGGAATAAATTATGCTCGCTGGGGACACAATACCACGTGACTCTTCATGAAACGTAATATATATGGATGTACATGTACATATATATATATATACATATATACATACATACATATATATATACACACAAATATATACACACATATATATATATATATATTTTTATTGTATAAATATTTTTTAAAAAATTTAAATTTATATGAATATTTTCTTAAATTTTATATTTTATTTCTGTATTTTTATAAAACATTATTTTTTGAATAAATGCCTCTAATATAGTTTTTTTTTGACATCATTAATAAAAGCTATATTTATTTTAATTCAAAATAAAATAAAATTTTATAATTATTTTTTAATTTTCTATCGTAATTATTTTTTTTGGTAATTTATGAATTAAGAATATTTTAGTTATTTTAATTTGAAATTGTTAATTTTTTAACGGTATGGTGTGAGTAAATATATATGTAAAAATAGAAATAAAAGAGGATAGAATAATAAAAAAATATTTTATGAAGATTTATATATATATTATGAAAGAATATTTATGCAAAATTTGATAGGTATACGTGGATGTTCATGGAAAAAAAACATATATATTATTTTTTGGGATGAATGGGAAAAGAAAAATCTAGAAGGTCGACCGCTTCCGGCTTCAGTCGCTACATGGGAGTTAAACCGTGTGCGTCCACTATATATAGAGCGCAGATTGGGTTGGATGGCATGCTCATGAGTTTAAGTATGGGGTTTCGGGAAGAGGCGGAGGAGCCGGTGGCTTTTTTCTCGCAGAAGCTGCCCCCTTCTGCTTCTCTCCCTTCTTGTCTCTGAGTAGGACGATCCATTTTGCCTCCCATCACTCCCCATTCTCTCTCTCTCTCTCTCTCTCTCTCTCCCCTTCTTTCTCTGTGTGTGTGTGTTTTGAAGAGGCGGTGATTTGCACAAAAAAAAAAAGAAAAAAAGAGGCGGTGATGAGAGACCGAGATCTTTGGGTGATTTGGTGTAGAGCTCGTACTTTTGTTGCTACGATGGTTTGGCCCAGTAGCATTACTCTTTCTAGGCAACGGTGGCGGGGCAGCAGGAAGGTCTGATGCTTCGTAGGCAACCGCTGCAGCCACCAGCTGGAGAGAAGAGTGCAGAGATGGGGAAGAAAGTGGGATCTCCCTCTCTATGCCATAATGATGGGTCAAGGGCGACTCTGAGCCTCTCTCCCGGCTCTTTCTTTATCCGAGATATGTCCCTGTCCTTTTGGCTTTTGCTCATTTTCCTTCCCATTCTATTTAATTTTCTGCATTTTTTTTAACTTTCGATGTTTCAACCCATTCGATTTGAAGTGATTTTTAGAAGATCATATTCTTGTTTTGACGCTAGGGTTTTGGGAATTTTGGGGATTTTGCATTAAAAAAAATCCACTTAGTTTTTTTTGCACCTCTCCTCTAAGGGGGGTTCAAATCCTTTGGGTCAGTTATATGTTTAAAAAAATCATAGACTAATCTTAGCAGAAAGGTCGAGAAAGGTATATTTAACAAGAAAAGATCAGATATTCTTTTTTTTTTTTTGTTTTGAAACGGATGGTAAACCGGATTTATTAAATCGATTTAGAATAAATGCAACTGTGGGGAATCAGAAAATAAAATATTTTAAAACTCAAAAGATTTTTTTTAACACCCGGTCCGTTCCGTTTTTATTTTTATGTTTAGCCTGAGAAAAAGAATCGGATCAAATAAATAGGTGGCATTAAAAAAAACACTTGCCATATTATTCAAGTGGGCACGGTCACCGAGTCCTGACAGTGGTGGGACGAGACTTGCCTCGTCTTCTAAAAAGGGCTGCCTGTTGCCTCTTGAATATCTAGGGTGATGGGGTCGGGTAGACGGGTTGACTCCGATCGATCCGAATTTTTGTTCTTTAAACTCAGACTCGATCAATTAAAAATCGAGTCAGATCGGATTTGTATCTATAATTTTTGATCCCACGGATCATTCAGGTTAGATCTAATCTGATTTGAATTGGGTTTGAGCCGGGGCTGAGTCAGATTTGGGTCATATGTTATCTTTTTTTTTTTGTTTTTGCGCTTTTTATCTTTTTTTTCCGCTTTTGGGAAAGAATTTGGGCAAATCGTATTTGGTTATATCATAATTATGAGGTGCTGGGTGACCCATGACTTGAAAGACTTGCAATTAACCTCCGGTCGGAACAGATGACCCATGACTTACTAAGTCGGTCTGCAAGCCAAATTTCATATCACACTATTTTTTATCTCTATGATTGATTGGATGGAACTTGGTGTCTTCCTGCTCCTGTCTCAGGAGGACAAAAAAATACCAGACCTTCCAAAATCCAATTCCATTGCAGAAACTGGCACGTGACCCATATTTAGTTCAGTGTTCCCTCACTTTCTCCCTTCAAAAGTTAAAAGAAATAAAAACCAAAAAACAGAAGGAAAAAAAAAGCCAGCTACCGAGGCACTAGCGGTATCAACAGTGTAATAGATCGAGAGAGAATCCTGACGGGCCGAGGTTCCTTTGGATTCTGTGAACCTATGCTTGTTGCTATCCTTCTACACTTGAACCCTCCTCCCCTTAGGGCTTTTCCTCCTCATTGGCTGGCATTTCCCGTCCCTTAGAGAATAACAAGGCCATGGGATCAAGCTAACGAGCTCCTAAGAAACCCATATCTCCTTCCTGTCTGCCTTGAAAACCCGCCATAAATTCACTTTAAAACGACCAATAGTACCACCACCCACACAAAAAAAAAGAAGAGACTCTCTTGCTTGTTATCACAAAGCAAACTCATTTATTTGAGCTTTTGCTGGATTTTAGGTGGCTTTGTGCAGCCTTTATTTTGATTTTGTTTCTCTTTTTCTATTTCCATTGCCACCAACTTAGTGCTGTTAAAGCCACCTACTTAGCATCGTTTCTGGTCCTTAGACAAGTCACCTTCTTTCCAACTCAAACCAGCAGTCCTATCTCTCTCTCTCTCTCTCTCTCTCTCTCTCTCTCTCTCTCTTCTAGGCCCAAGAGATTCTGAAGCAGAGCAAAGTTGTGTGGAGCTTCTGTCTTCTTCTTTGTCTTCTGGCACAAGAACATATCTGAGATAGCTCCCATTCATTAAAAAAACCATTTTGGGTCTGCTTTTCTGGCTTTCTTGCTGCTATAACTGTCCCGAGTCAACCAAAAGCTTGAGAGCTCGGCGTTTGGGTTTCCTTCTGTTTTGCTCATTCTCTTCGGGTCTGGTCGGGTCCAGATTCAGTAAACCAGACCTGATCCAGAAAATAGTTCGGGGCCAATTTTAGGACCCGACTCAGACATGTGGGTTTAAAAATTTCAGTCGGATTGGGTCGGGTCATGGGTCGACCGGACCCATTTGCAGCCTTAAAAAGCTTTTACTTTGGAAAGCTCCTCTGCCAAACGGTGCTAAGTACGAGGCTTCAGGAAGAGGCAGTGGAAGGGTCGGTGGCTTTATTCTCATAGAAGCTGCCTCCTTCTGTGCCTTTACCAAGCCAGAGTGGTTCTGAATCCTCCCCATTGTGATATGATATAGAGCTTGCTCCTTCTTGCTTCGATGGTTGGGCCCCTAGCATTACTCTTTCTTGGCAACAGTGCTCGGGCAGCTAGGAAGGTCTGATGCTCTGCAAGCAACCGCTGCAGCCACCAGCTGTATAGAAGAGTGTAGAGATGAGGAAGAAAGGGGGATCTTGCTCTCCCTCTAGGGGCGTTTGGTAACCCCAACAGGATCACCATGGTGAACTAAGGATTTGATCCCCAGTGATCTAAGATCACTGTGTTTTGTAGGCCATAGTCCAGTGATTAAAATTTTTCGAATATCCATGAGTAACTTATTTGGTATGGTACGGAAATCCAAGATCATCGACCACGTAATACCACAAATACTCCTGATATAGCTTAGATTTTTTATGTGTTTCTTTTGCTTATTCCCCTGTAAAATATTTCTTTTTGATTCTTTGATGACCATTCATGCTAATAAAATTTACTATAGATCTTTAGCACTGTTTCCATCTATTTATGGTTGATAGCAATAGTGCTCTAACCTTAGATCTCACTTCATACTAGACTATGTTTCAAGGTGAAATAACCTGTACCTATCTTAAGCTGGAAGATATTTTCTCTTCTTAGTATCGTTCATTTGGAGTTGTCATTCAAATAATTTGAGAGGAAATCCTGTCATTTTCTCGTTTTCTCCTCTACTTGTGCGAAATCTCTGTACGTGCGGACCAACTACTCTATTTTTGTGATGCCATCATGTCCTTATTTCCTTACTCTCAAATCCACCCTTCCCATATCTTTGACGAAGGGTTACTTAATTCACTAGATGTTTGCTTCCCTGAGGCCTCTCGGATCCCCGCCGATCCTGGCCGTTCGACTTTCGTCGCTGCCGACGGCCGATTGTCACCTTCGGACTACTTTTTGTGCTCTCTAGAAAGGAGAGCAGAGAGATGGGAGAGATCGGAGCGGAGAGATGGGAGATGTAACGACTCGAGCATTAAAAAAGGTTGAGGGGTATTTTTGTCTATAATTTTCAACTTAAGATCACTGCCATGGGGTGATCCTGAATTTCTGACCTCAAGGATGGGTATCCCATCACCGGGTTGGATGGTAATTTGAGAAGTGAAGGTGATTTAGGATCACGCCACGTAGGATCACCGTGGTGCAACTAAACGCGGTGATCTTATCACCTCCACCCCCATCACTCTTGATCTTGGGATGATCACCCCATACTAAACGCTCCCTCTATGTCATAATGATGGATCAAAGACGACTTTGAGTCTCTTTCCCTTCTTTTTCTTTATCCGAGATATGTCCCTGTCCTTTTGGCTATTGCTTATTTTCCTTCCCATTCTATTTAATTTTCTGCATAAAAAATTAATTTTCAATTCTGCAACCACTTAAATTTGAAGTGATTACTAGAAGATCGGATTCCTGTTTTGATGCTAGGGTTTTGGCAATTTTGGCTATTTTATAGAAAAAAATCTACTTAATTATCATTTGCACCTCTCCTTCAAGGGCTTGCCATTGGAGAAGAGGGTTCAAATCCTAGGTATCGTTTAGTTTTTATAAAAAAATCTGAATGTTAAACCCAGTTTCGGCCACTTGGATTCACCTTCCTTCGCTCCCATCCACCTTTGGATCACCCATGGCACAGATTTTAAAGTGCTTTGAACTCCTTCATTCATTGGACTGCATAGATCTCAAAGCAGGCAATCGATGATCCAACAATGGACTCGCATGAAGGAAGATGAATCTTCTTTTGCGTGAAAGATACCGCCTCAAACCTGAGGCCTCAGGAAGAGGCAATGGAAGGGCTGGTGGCTTTATTTTCGCTGAAGCTGCCCCCTTCTGCTCCTCTCCCAAGCTGATGATTCTTAATCCTCTGCATTCTCTCTCTCTCTCTCTCTCTCTCTCTCTCTGTGTGTGTGTGTGTGTGTGTGTGTGTGTGTGTGTGTGTGTGCGTGCGCGTCTTTTGAAGAGGCTGTGATGAGTAATCAAGATCTTTGTGTGATATGGTGTAGAGCTCATTCTGTCTTGCTACAATGTTTTGGCCTTGTAGCATTACTCTTTCTTGGCAATGGTGGCTGGGCAGCTAGGAAGGTCTGATGTTCTGCAGGCAACCGCTGCTACCACCTGCTGTAGAGAGGAGTGCAGAGATGAGGAAGAAAGTGGGATCTTCTTCTCCCTCTGTGCCATAATAATGGATCAAAAGCAACTCTGAGCCTCACTCCCTTCTCTTTCTTTATTTAAGTTATGTTTCTGTTCTTTTTGCTCATTTTTCTTCCCATTCTATTTAATTTTCTACAAAATTTTTAATCTCTTATATTTGCGGCTCAGGTGATAGGCAACTGCTGGATCATATGCTGATTATTCCTGCAGCCTTTGCTACGTGCCTGTACGAGTCATTTCTCTTTTTCATCTTAGTGATGAGATACCTGCAGACCAGGCAAGGTTGTTCAAGACATACTGACCAAGGTTTGCTATGCAGTTACCATGATGAGGTCTTCCTCCATGGTCCATCGGCCTTTGCTCACCTTAGCCTCTCGTTTCCCGTTTATCCTTTTGTTCATGGTGTTAGTTTCTTCCCCCATGGTAGAGAATTCTGATCCATCTATTTAGAGCATGCTTTAATTCTTTATGTTTCTTTTAAAAATACTTTGCAACTTCTAATGCAAAACAGTGCTTCCCAGAAAAAAATTAATTTGGTGACAATATCTGAAAACTGTTTTTAAAAATAGAAGCAACAGAAAACATGCCTCCCCCCCCCCCCTTCTCTCTCTCTCTCTCTCTCTTCTCTCGTGCTCGCCCACTCCTTTCTTTTCTGATCTTTCTAATTCTCTTTTCTGTTTTTAGAGGCTGTGATGAGTTGTGCTCGTATCTCATGCTTCAGATGCTGAAATTCTGTTCTGCTGCTGGACAATCTTATTCCAAGTATTATAATGATATAATTGGCAGTATTTAAGACATGCTCTCTCTCTCTCTCACACACACACACACATATTTAATCTTTCTCCTCATCTACCATTGGGGCAGAGGTGAAGTGATGGGATTCCAGCCATCCTTCTAGTACTTTATCTTTTAAATTCGTCATGCATCCCAAATGTTTACTAGTTTGCCTTATTTGAACAGGTTTAGCCAACTTGGATGGCCTGCTATTGTGCAGTCAACTGTTTCTGCCTGCAAGCAACCTCGTCCAATGTCTGATAAATGTGCAGGACTGAGCCTCCCATTTTTTAAAAAAACTTTATTGTTGTTGTTCCCTTTTTTTTCGAAAAAGAAAGTACTATGAACCTGTATAAAAAAGGGGAAAGATAATGTAACACACATAAAGGTTATGATGAAGGATATGAATTAACCTGGAATAGCATCAGGGATAGCCCTAAATAGGAATAAGTGGTGAATGAAGATTCATAAAACTGACCCCAAATGGATGGGAAAAGGACAGATGGTTATGGTAAGTACTATCAACCTTTTCTTTTCCTCTTAATACTCCATCGATTTTATTCAACCAGGCCTTTTCTTCAAGGAGTTGCACTGTTGCTATTCTTTTCCCCACTTTCATATATTCCGTACATGTTGCTTGATAGATCGTAAGATTGTGATACTTGACAGATCTTTAGATTGGCCTGCTTTATGCAGGTAACTGCAACGTACAAAAGTTTATTGAAGGAGAATGTTTATTGAAGGAGCTTAACTAAGTAGACATGATTATGGTAGTGAATTCTGAATCTCAGCTTAAAACAGTTCTATATCACATTCCTGCACGCATTCTTCTCTAGCTTACTAGCCCTTTTCGTGGCTAACAACCAACCAAAGGCTGCTCATGAACCATTCATCAATTGACAGCCATAGTCCTTATGGTGGTCATTGTTTGCTTATCTTGCTCCTATCTTTTACGCTTCAGTCAATTAAACTTACATGTGCCTGAGTTCAAAAAGAGAGAGGAAAACTTATATGTGCTTGTTCAAGGATAGGTGACTGAAACCCTACGGGTTTTCATTGTTAGGGGTTTAGTTTCGTGGATTTTTTATGTGTCATGATAAAATAGATCTATGTATTTACCTTAAAATTTCTGGCAGGTTAGATTAGAATGTGTTCTGACGCAACTTAGTATATGTTGTTCTTATGTTTCATGCTTCAGTAAATGGAACTTATATGTGCCTGCTCCAAGGATAGGTGTCTTAAACCCTATTGGTTCATGCGTGGAGTTAGGGGATTAGTGTCATGTATTTGTTATTTTGGCGATGGATTGATCACTGTCATTTCCTTAAATCTGCTAGCAGGTTAGATTGGATCATGTTCTGGCATGTTTTTGTTGTTTAATGCTTGGTCCACCTGCCACCTTAACTGCTTTACTCTACTGTCACGGCAAAATTGGATGGCCAACAGACTCCAGGCAACTGTTGCATCCTTTTAAAATATTCTGCACGATGTCTGAAAATTGGGCAGAGCTGAATGAACTTGGATACAGATATTAGACAGATGCTAAAATTTGTGTCCACTCCACATTTCTTCTAAAAGGATATGAATATTAATTGGATATGACTCCAGGTACAAGTCAGATTTGTGAGAAAAAATATTTTTTAAGGAAAAGATAATGAATAATTCTAAATAATATAATTTAAACATATTGATAGTTTTAAAGAGATAGGAGAATGACAAGTATTTAACATGAAGAATATATGTAATTAAAAATTTTATATTTAATAACTCTCTTCTTGGTCACCAAAAATATATAATCATCTATGTCAATGTTAAGCAAGCCGCGGTGCTTAATTTAAGGTAGCATTTAGCATGATTGCCAGTTTTCTTTCTTTTGTTTTTTCTAAATAAATCTGAAACCAGTTTCTCTCTCTCTCTGTGTGTGTGTTTTTTTTAACTGAAAGCTTGAAACTTGTTTGGTGGCAAATATGGCGATGGTGGTGGAGAAGAACGTGATGGTGGCCGACAGCAGGCAGCGGTGGTCGGTGGCAGCGGTGGTCGGTGACAGCAATGATGGCCAACGGTGGGGGTGGCCAGCGATTGCTGATAGCAGGTGGCGATTGGTGGTGGATGGTGGTCCGTGATGGCAACCGGCAGTAATTGGTGGCTAGAAATATTTGGCAATGGGCGGAGGTGACGGCCTGCGGTAGCAGTAGTGGCGGATGGTGGGCGGTTGGGGAGGTGGCAAGCCATTGCTAGTTTTCATAAAAGTCAGCCACATTTTCTGGTTTCTACAATTTCCAGAAACTGGTTGTCCGTTTCAAAAAATGGAAAATGGATTATTAAACACATGTTCTGCCCGGCAACCATGTCAAGAAGTGCCTAGATAAAAGAAAATCTTCATTTTTTATTTGAGCTAAAGTTGAGCATTTGGATATTTGAATTGAAAAATATCTTAGTATCCGGCTATCTGACTCCAAATCCAAAAAAGATTCAAATCCATCTGAAGTAACCTACCATTCGGAGATCTGGATCCGAATCCCAGAAGAATACTTAAAATCTGTATATGTATCTAAATATCTATATCAGTATATGTATCTAGATATCTATATCCGGATCCTTATTCAAATCTTATCAAACAGTGATTTTTCTATCCAAATTTGGTGTGGTCTGGATCTGGATTTATCAGACCCGCTTTCTGGCCTATTTCTAACTTGTGCCATTCTCTGGATATCTTCATTGTTTTGCAGCTTTTGCCTTCCCACAGCACCTTCTGGAATGGTTTTCTTGGTAGACTGCCTCCTGCAGCACATTTTCCCCCCTCTAATTATGTTCTTTCTTTATCAGTTTTGACGTTTCGGAGTACTGATAGTGGTGTTTGCTTGATCCTTTCATCTTGTTCCATGGTTCCTGCATTAAGGAGTATCACAATTTTTCAAATTCTCTTCAGCATTTTTTTTCCTTTTAGTCTTTTCAGAATGAGCGAGCCGCTGACTGATAAAAGATGGAACCCTCTTTTTATTCTGCTAGTGCTACTATGATTACTGTTGTCTTGTAAATGGTTGTTTGGTGAAAAGTAGTTGCTTGGACAATTTCTGCTGGCCGCATTCTTTATGGGTAAACCACCTGCTAGTTCTGTCACAGCTACTGCCTCCTCTTGTATGCTTGGTCTTATGTAACTAAACAACCTACTCCTGTTGCAGCAACTGCTTCCTCTTGTAGGATTGGTCTTATGTAACTTACCTCATAGTCCTGTCTCACCATCTGCCTTCTCTTGTATTCTTGGTCTTATGTAACTAAAGCACCTCCTAGTCCTGTTGCAACAATTGCCTTCTCTTGCTGTTTGTGTTGCTGTGAGCGGAGTGCTTTGTGAAACCAGCTTCACTAGCTTAGGCAATTTTAGGCCATTCATTAAAACTGAACCTGATAATGGCTGTTTAAGAGATTTTTTGGCATCTTTTTCCCACAGAAGCAAAAGAGGTTGTACCATGGGCGGTAATGTACCATGGGCAGTGGTAATTTGCTGGTTACTTTATTGTATGGTATTGGACGAGAGGTGGTGTGCTAAAGCAAGGGCATTTTGCAGTCTCCGAACTTATGGTACTTGCTTGCAGTTGTGCTTGTATATTTCCATGGGGTGTGGAGTAGAATATTCATAAAACTGGATTTTTTAAAGTACTTCCTTCTCTATTCGATGCAAGTAATGGGGAGGAAAGCTTGGATGATCTGGTGATCTTCTGTTAAACAGCTGCAGCCATCAGTAAGCTCCTGAATCTTAACATGCTTTCCACCTTTTGGTTTTTCCTTCTATTTTGTAGTAGCTTATTTTCATGCCATGACCCTTTGAACTTGTCTCTTAGCTCCTTCAGTGATTGTCTTTGTGATACCTATGTAGATGTGCAAACAGCTCATTGAAATTTTTAAAGTCTAAAACACAGTTGAAGCAGAATTCGAGGCTGAAGTTTAAGTTATAATCAAAGTTGAGTAGCTCCAAGCAGGCATGTGATACAGGAGCTTGTGTTTTTATTGCTGGAAAAACTATAGATAATGAAACTTCATAGGGGACATTTGTTGTAAGACCTATATTTGAACCTTTGGTTTGTTATGAATGATATGAAACGGCGTGGTAGTATTGAAAGGGGCTAGATAAAGTTGAGTGAACAGAAATAAAATAACTTGTAACTGCGGGTGAAGGTAGTTCAAATAAGAATTGCCTTCAGTTTAAGGAGCAATGTGGCAAAAACTCTTTTGGGAATTAGGTATTGGGGAAAGTGTTATATGTCAAGGAGCGCTCAAACAATTTTTTAATATGCAATCTGTTGGATATGGAACTGGGTTCAGTACGGTTGAGGTAAAAATTTGTGGGTTTCTTTTCTCAAACTCATATATTTCCAGGATTGCTGCTTGCCAAACATGTGGTAAGTATGGAATGAACCACTGATTTATATCACGGGAAGCAGCTCATGTAGCCTGCTGGTATTGGTCACATCCAAAAGTTGAATTCACGATCATGGTGGGTTGGGAAATGTGATATTGTCTGCATGTCCTAAGTAATGCTAGGTATTTTTCCCCTTCTGTTTTAGGGAATATATACTTCAATTTACATTTAGCTATATATCCATTCTGCATGTTGATATGTGTGAGCAATTATTGCAAACCTTTGTAAACGCTAACATTCATAATTTTTCCACACCAGTACCATTCATATGCGTTCTAGAAATTGATATGGTAGTCTATATGTTCTTGTGTGTTCGTAGTTGACAATAGAAATTCCATGATATAACTGTTGGACTGTACTGTCTGATTTTTGTCTTATTATATGAACAGCAAATACAAAGCCTTGGCATTCAAGCACCACATGAAACCGGTTGGAACCCAGTTATTTCAATTTAGCAAACGCTCAAGCAGTAGAAATTTTCTTACTGAGCTGGATTTTTCTAGGGCAACTATTTGGCTGATTTTATATTTAATAGCAAGCAACAATTTGGAGGCTCTTTTTTTTAATTCTGATATAATGTGATTAGATACAATTGGATTCTTGAAATCTAAGTAGCCCATATTACCACAAACAAGGGAAAACATACATGTAAAGAAAATGCATTGGGTAGAAACTAGTAATATGAGCTGAGTGCTTTTGCATGTCGACTAATGGAGCTGTACTTTTTTGAAAGTTGTTTGGATTCCACAGGCGATTGAGTTGTTGAACAAGATTGTAACACACAAACAACCTTGTTGCGGAATGTTCCAAGAATGTTCATTTTGCCCAAGGGCTTTTTAGATATTTTTTGGTTGATGAGTCCAGGTTGAGAGCTGAAACTTGTGCAATAGTTCTAGGCTGCAAAAAATATGCGAATTATGCTATTTGAATTGTCTGACTTATCAATTCATTGAATGCATGTTTTTTTGAGAAACTGTTGAAACAAAATTACTATCAACTTGATTTTAAGAAGAAATTATTGAGTGTACTACATATGAAATACCAATATGTATATATATATATATATAGAGAGATACACACACACACACATACGCGTATATATACACACACGTATATATATACACACGTATCTATACACGTATATACGTATATACGTGTATATATATACACGTATACACGTATATGTATATATGTATATGTATATATGTATTTGTATATACTTATAGGTATATATGTATATGTATATGGATATGCATATAAACACACACACACACACACACACACACACACACACACACACACACATACACACGTATACATGCATATATTTATATATATATATGCATATATGCATGCATATGTATATATGCGTGTGTGTGTGTGTCTAGATTTTTTTTGTATAAATATTTTTTAAAAAAATTAGATTTGCGTGAGTACTCTTTTAATTTTGATATTTATTTTTGTATTCTCATAAAACATTGTTTTTCATAAGTGTCTTTAATATAACTTTTTTTTGGCACCATTAATGAAAACTATATTTATTTTAGTTAAAAATAAAATAAAATTTTGAATTTAGTTTTTTATTTTCTATCGCAATTATCTTATGAATGTTTTTTTTTACATCTACCGATTAAAAATATTTTAGTCATTTTATTTTGAAATCGTTAATTTTTTAACGGTGTTAGATGGCGTGAGTGTATATATATATATATATATATATATATATATATATATATATATATATATATATATATATATATATATGCAAAAATAAAAATAAAAAAATAGAATAATAAAATAAATATTTTATAAGAGTATATATATAAATATAAATTTTTAAAGGATATTCATGCAAAATTTGATACAAGGATATTTATGGAAAAAAATCTATATATTATTTTTTGGGATGAATGGGAAAAGAGAAATCCAGAAGGTCGACCGCTTTTGGCTTCAGTCAGTACATGGGAGTTAAACTGGGTGTGTCCACTATAAATAGAGGGCAGATTGGGTTGGGAAGCATGCTAATTAGTTTTAGAGCTCGTTTGGTTCGCGCGAAGCATTTTTTCTCCTAAGAATATGATTCTTGGGAAGAAGATTCCTACTGAAAATGTACTTTTGGCATGTTTGATTAAATATGAGAAAGTGACAGATTTCTACAGTGCTTATGTTTGGTTGACCCTCCACTTTTTTTAGAAATGTTGTGTAATTTCTATTACACCCTTAATAAAAATTAGGTCTTTAATGCCTTTTAATGCTGAAGTGTCTTTTTGGAAAAAATAAATATGGAGTGATTCCTGCCTCATGGAAAATATTTTTAGTTAATATGAAAATCATATTTTTATAGAGATATAACTTTTCTAACTCTCTCCCTTAAAAACTTCAACCAAACAAGAGACATCTTATTACTTTTTCATTGACCACACTTTCTTCCTTCTTTTCCCGCGAATCAAATGAGCCCTAAGTGTGAGGCTTCGGGAAGAAGCGGCGGAGGGGCCGGTGGCTTTGTTCTCGCGGAAGCTGCCCCCTTCTGCTCCTCTCCCTTGCCGTTCGAGGTCGGCCCCGCTTTTAGCGGGGGCGAGGCTTGGCTTGATTGGCTCTGAGTAGGACGATCTATTTTGCCTCCCACATTCCCCATTCTCTCTCTCTCTCTCTCTCCTCTTCTTTCTCTGTGTGTGTGTATGTGTTCTGAAGAGGCGGTGATTTGCACAAAAAAAAAGGAGGCGGTGATGAGAAACCGAGATCTTTGGGTGATTTGGTGTAGAGCTCGTTCTTTCATTGCTACGATGGTTTGGCCTAGTAGCATTACTCTTTGT
This sequence comes from Phoenix dactylifera, assembly GCF_009389715.1. NCBI lineage: Eukaryota > Viridiplantae > Streptophyta > Magnoliopsida > Arecales > Arecaceae > Phoenix > Phoenix dactylifera. The sequence continues at coordinate 10,442,620 of NC_052392.1, read as the reverse complement.
AGGCAACGGTGGCGGGGCAGCAAGGAAGGTCTAATGCTTCGCAGGCAACCGCTGCAGCCACCAGCCGGAGAGAAGAGTGCAGAGATGGGGAAGAAAGTGGGATCTCCCTCTCCCTCTATGCCATAATGATGGATCAAGGGCGACTCTGAGCCTCTCTCCCTGCTCTTTCTTTATCCAAGATATGTCCCTGTCCTTTTGGCTTTTGCTCATTTTCCTTCCCATTCTATTTTAATTTTCTGCATTTTTTTTAACTTTCGATGTATCAACCCATTCGATCTGAAGTGATTTTTAGAAGATCATGTTCTTGTTTTGGTTCAAATCCTTTGTCAGTTATTTGTTTAAAAAAAATCATAGACTAATCTTAGCAGAAAGGTCGAGAAAGGTATATTTAGCAAGAAAAGATCAGATATTCTTTTCTTTTTTTTTTTGTTTTGAAACAGATGGTAAACTGGATTTATTATGTCGATTTAGAATAAATGCAACTGTGGGGAATCAGAAAATAAAATATTTTAAAACTCAGAAGATTTTTTTTAACCCCCGGTCCGTTCCTTTTTTATTTTTATGCTTAGCCTGAGAAAAAGAATCGGATCAAATAGATCGGTGGCATTAGAAAAAAAACACTTTCCATATGACTGAAGTGGGCACAATCACCAAGTCCTGACAGTGGTGGGACGAGACTTGCCTCGTCTTCTAAAAAGGGCTGCTTGTTGCCTCTTGAATATCTAGGGTGATGGGGTCGGGTAGTCGGGTTGGCTCCGATCCAACCCGATTTTTTGTTCGAGTTTTAAACTCAGACTCGATCAATTAAAAATCGAATTAGAACGGATTTATACCTATAATTTTTGATCCAATAGATCATTTAGGTTATATCTAATCTGATTTGAATTGGGTTTGAGTCGGGTCTGAGTCAGATTTGGGTCATATGTTATCATTTTTTTTTTGTTTTTGCGCTTTTTCTCTCTTTTTTTTCGCTTTTGGGAAAGAATTTGGGCAAATCGTATTTGGAAGACTTGCAATTGACCTCCGGTCAGAACAGATGACCCATGACTTACTAACTAAGTCGGTCTGCAAGCCAAATTTCATATCACACTATTTTTTATCTATATGACTGATTGGACGGAACTTGGTGTCTCCCTGCTCCCCCTCTCAGGAGGACAAAAAAAATCCCAGACCTTCTTCCAAAATCCAATTCCATTGCAGAAAACTGGCACATGACCCATATTTAGTTCAGTGTTCCCTCACTTTCTCCCTTCAAAAGTTAAAAGAAACAAAAACCAAAAAAACAGAAGGAAAAAAAAAAGCCAGCTGCCGAGACACCAGAGGTATCAACAGTGTAATAGATCGAGAGAGAATCCTGGCCGGCCGAGGTTCCTTTGGTTTCTGTGAACCTATGCTTGTTGCTATCCTTCCACACTTGAACCCTACTCCCATTAGGGCTTTTTCTCCTCATTGGCTGGCATTTCCCATCCCTTGGAGAATAATAAGGCCATGGGAGCAAGCTAACAAGCTCCTAAGAAACCCATATCTCCTTCCTGTCTGCCTTGAAAACCCACCATAAATTCACTTAAAAACGACCAATAGTACCACCACCCACACACAAAAAAAAGACGAGACTCTCTTGCTTGTTATCACAAAGCAAACTCATTTCTCTGAGCTTTTGCTGGATTTTAGGTGGCTTTGTGCACCCTATATCTTGATTTTGTTTCTCTTTTTCTGTTTCCAATACCACCAACTCGGTGCTGTTAAATCCACCTTCTTTCCAATTCAAAACTTCTATGATTTTGCACAAAACTTCTATTTCTTGTTTTTATTTTCAAATCTTTTGAAACAATAGATTTTTATTGAGTTTCATTTACTTGTCGGTCAAATTCTTTTTTTCTTCTTGGGTTTTTGAAAACAGAAACAGAAAACAAAAGTAATACCAAACGGGCCTTAAGGCTATGATGATTTGCCCCGCGGTTAATTCCCTTCTAGATGCATTTTGAGGCATTCACATTGATTTGCTGGGTGCATGAAAATTTTTCTCTCCATTATTACTAGTTCTAGACATGTTTGATTAGGGGTGAAAGTGGATCAGATAATATTCATCCGAATTTGTTGTTGTATTTAAATCTATCTGGATATTGATAAAAATTTGATATAGATATGGATAGACAACTATTCGATATCCGAATAACTTATTTTATTTGTAATCTTATTTTAAAAAATAAATGATTATATTAATATATTATTAATTTGATTTCTTATCTATTTAATAATATTTTTGATTTTGTGGTCGTAAAATTTAATTATCTAATTTATATCAGTATTTACATCTGTATTTTTGGTATCTGATTTGTATTTTTATCGGTTTACAATAAATATATGTATAAATTTTTGCATCCGACTAACATCCATGTCTATATTTATCAACTAAAATAAATATGTATATGGATATGTTAGTATCTGATCCGTACTTGATCTGATTTCAACTCTATGTCTGATGTGTGTGGGTTTGTTTTGTCTGCTGCAAGGTTGATACAAAGAATTTCAAATATGGCTGGATGCAATTCAATGAATTTGGGATTCTTTATCGGCTTATTTATAGGCCAGCAAACAAGCAAGCTTTTTGTGAACAGCTCTGGTCCTGCTCCAAATTCTCCTTGAGTTTGGTTCTTGATCAAAATGAGCTGAGCGGGAGCTAGGCTTAGTCACTCAAGCTCATTCAATTCGTATTTGCAGTTCTCTTGGAATTGGCAGGGCAGAATAGGATGGTCTGTTGTTTTACAGGCAACTATCTGCAGCCATTTCATTAGATCTGTTGTTTAGAGGGTTTTTTGCTTTCTTATGCACATTGTCCGGCGGCATGGGCGATCTGAGCCTTTTTTCTTCCCTCCTTATCGTTTATGCCTTTAATGAGGCTGTTGAAGATATTAAACTGCCAAGAATTCCTTCAGAAATAATTTAGTAACTGAAAAATGTATTCAAAATATCATTCAACTGGTATGGTGTATTCTTATTGCTCCCTTTGGGTTGGTATCATGAAATGTTCCATTTAATGGAGTAAAGTGATTGATGCAGATTCCTGTGCCTATGTTTCTTTTGTTCTTAACATTATTATCTTCTTAAGATTAATGCTTGATAACTTGGTGATGTCACTTGAAGGTAACTCAGCTGAGTTGTTGGGCCATTGCTATCTTTGGAGGTGGCTTTGTGAATCATGGCACATGATGAACCAAAGTAAAAGGCTACAAGGTCCTATTGGTGGGTGTGACGTCAAGCGTCACATCAGATTGCAACTAGTTTGACAGCTGGTTTGGCTTATGCAATGTAAAGGGGTCCTGGTTTAAAGGCTAAAGCATCAAATCTAGCTTGGATATACGGATGTCCGATCTGTATTCAATCCATTTTCAGCCCCATCTAAAGCATTGAATCCTTATGCCATGTTGCTTGCACTTGAAGAAGGGAAAAAAAGCATTACAATGCTTGCATGCTGTGTGGCATGAGGGGTTGGTGCTGTTAATGTGGTCTGTGAAATACATACAAAATGTCAACTCCCTTGTGACCCATTAGGGTGTTCTTGCTTTTCCCCTTTTGTTGTTATGGTTGAACACGCATGCATTTTCCCCCTTTTGGCAATATTGTTGGGTCTTGGCATTTTTCTTCTTTATACAGAGGCAGTGATGATTTGCCCAAAAGGTATTAACTTTGTCAGTTTTATGGTGGGCTATTATTTACTTATTATTTACCATGCAGAGGTGGCAATGGGTCGAGTTTGGTTTCCTGTCAGTATCCTCAGCATTTCATTTTCTTTCTGTTACCTTAATGGATTGATATGATGTGCACAATTTGATAATCTGTTTTCCCATGTTCGTCATTTCATTTATTTGATGACATTTGCTCCATTTCTTTTTAAAAGTGGGCTACTCATTTCTTGCCAATATCTGAAGTATATTTGTCGAACACTAGTTTACCGTGCTCTACTGGCTTGGCATATTTGGATAGGCTGCTTGTCCGCGGACAGCCATTGCAGCCTATCTAAAATGGGCTGATTGATGGGCAAATACTGAGCCTCTCTAACCTACCCTCTAAATTTGGATAAAAGGAAGTTTTATAAAATGTTTCTATTGTCTCTCTTTTTGTATTATTATCTATATTACCATAGTTTCCATCATTTTACTTATGTTTTTAAAAATTTAAAAATCTTGCTACTTTTTCTCTTTTTGTGTTATGTATATTGTTATAGTTTCCATAATTTTACTTATTAAGGTATTTGCAAGTTTGTGTAGCCTAGGGCATTCTTTGATGACTTGAACAATTTTCATCGGTATCCGTGATGCTTCATTTTTTTCTAATACCATAATGGGTTGATATGATGTAGACAATTTGATAATCTGTTTTCATGTGTCCTTGTCATTTGCTCTAATTTTATATTGTTGATTGATTTTTTGTTCCCTTCTGGTTTATAAGATACAGGAATATGCTTCTCTGCACTGACAAGTTTTCTGTTTGTGTTGCTTTCTGTTCTTTCTCTGGAGGTTGGGTGATGGGAGAAGGCTACTCCCATCCTTCAGGATAGTCTGCCCCATCCTACCCTTCCAAGCTGGTGATGTCCTCCATCCACTTTGATGATCTCTATTCTGCTGCTGCTTGTATCTCATTTACTTCTGTTTTACTCCTATTTATATAGAGCAACAGTTTATCTTGTATTTATTCTGTCAGGTAATCAGAGAGCGTTCAGAATGTCATTGCCGCTGCACCTTGTGTCCCTAGTTGTTTTGTTAGATGGAGGAAATTCTAATGATTTCAGGGTCATAGCAGATTTTAATTGCTTTGTGCTGTTCTGAACATCAATTAATTCAGTGTATATTTCCTGGATTCTTGTAGAGTAATGTACTTTTGCAGAGAGGAAGAAGCTGCAAGCTTCGAATACTTTACATGTAAGCTTGTTATTAGGCCTACATGATTGCTCTTTGCCTCAAGATAACAAACTAATGTGCAAAACTGATAGCCTCTTTCACCAAATTTCAACGGTTCCTATTTTAATAAAAACTTTGTTCAATTTTTAGGTCCTAGTGTTCTATATGACTTTGCTTCTTTTTTCAAATTTGAAGGTTTCCTTTTGTTTAACATTTCTCTTAAGAGGTCTGTTAGACGAGTTTGTTTGCAGCCCGTATTTGACTCGAAATTCTGCTTGAACTTGAGTTGCTTGGTTTGTAAACGTGGTAGGCTAGAGCTAGACTTGGTATATTTGAGCTATCCTTGATTAAGACCAGAATAAAAAAAAATGGAATTGATATGTTTACATTTTATATATATATATATATGAAAATCTTATTTTAATATTTATTTATTGAAGGGACATAATTTGATAATAAAGAATGCATTTTCTTCCATAATACTGGGATATTGTTGTGGTGGTTAGCTAGAAAACTATATATGAAAGCTTTAGGTGACCTCAGGCTTACCAAATCTGTTAAGCAAAAGTGTTTGTGCGCAGCTTTCTGGAAAGTAAATGGGCGGGAGGTTGAAAAATAAGCTGAAGTTGAGCTTGGACTCACTCATTTGTGGTTGATTTGTTTGCTCCTGTAATCATTAAAACAAATCTACTTTCGGTGGCATAGGTAAGCTTGGACGGCCTGTCCTGCTATTCAGACAGCAGTGTGCAACCTCTTGTTTAGATGTTGAATCTTGGTTTTGTTCTTTTGCAGCCTTGATAAACTAGGTTCCTCTTTGGCAAGGATTTTGGTGTTTTTGTGGATTAATTTAACCCCCTTTTTTACTTTGTATAACTACTGGATTGTATGATTGTAACATAGTTTCTAACTTACAGAATTTCTAGAGTTAACAACATGTTTATTTGCTGAGAATATGTATATCTTCCTTTTTTTCTGGAGACTCTTGATTTGGTAGGTAAGTTGCTATACCATTTGTGCTAAGAAGAGTTGCCTCCTCTTTTCAGCTAATATTGACCCAACTTAATTAGTGTCGAACTTCTTTTCTTTTCTGCTGCTTTGTTCATTCATTCATCCACTCATTTTTGCTTCTTTATTTCTTTCTATCAGTGGTTAAAGGGTCTGATGATTTGCCCTTGTATCTCCTTTGTGCTTCAAGTGTTGAAATAGTATGCTGACATCTGCAAGAAATTCTTGTCTTGATAAGAAGGCTGTTATTTTACCCCTAGGTCCAATTTTGGGGCAGGTGGTACATCAATTTTTAATGCCTGATATACATATTTTTGAAGATCCAATATGCATTTGTTACTTCTGCCTCCTAGTTAGATCTAGGGGCAAAAATTGTAAAGATGTTATCTTAAAATCTGGTTAGCATTATTATACAATAGATTGTAAAGATGTTGGATTAGCTAAATCTGGTTTGTATAGTCTGCCAAGAATGGTTTGTTCATTCGTTTAGCATGATTTTCTGTAACAAAATTAGCTGTGGTAACTGCTAAAGGTGGTGCCTAGAGTTCTACATCAGGTGTTTTTGACTTCTTTTTTTGTTTTTCTAAGAGGGTTGGGGGTAAGGGGTAGCTGGGACTTGTGTGGTTCTGAAACACTTATTTTCTCCTCTTTTCAGTGGCAAGCCAATCTTGGACAGTCTCCTGTCTCCAGGTAAAACAGCTTGTGTTTCTTTTCTTTTCAGTGGCAAAGGAATTGCCCAATGGCAGAAAATTGCCCTCATTTCAGTTTATAATTGTCTGCATTTAGATTTTGTGTCTAGTTTTTAGGTATTGTATTTTCAAGCTTGTACCATTTTTGCTTGTTAAAAGTGTCTGGATTCTTTGTGAAAAGCCAGTGCGATGCTTGTGGTGAATCAGTGAAGTAGATTGCATCAGGGTGGTAAAAATTTGAAGATTGCTTGCTTGATGGTAATGATATATGATGACCTGATTTCATATCTTTGTTTTTATCCAAATGTTTTTCCTTTCAGGATTTAGGTTATTAAGAGTTTCTAAGCTTCGATGCAGTTAATACTTGCTGCTCGTTCAGTTAATACTTGCTGCTCGTTCGTAGGAGATGGAAGGAGGGCCGCCTTCAGAGGGGCAAGTAGGCAGCTGTCTGAGAAAATTTGTCATTGATGTTGAGCACCTTCTCTCCCTAGTCAAGATGCTAACTTTCTGTCATTGCTTCGTAATAAAAAAAATGTTTTCAGACTGTCAAATAAAAAAAATTTATGCATCCATGCTACCGGATTGTTCAAATGTCTTTTAAATGTATTCTCTGATACTAGTTTATTGTCATGTAATTCGAAATTTCATTGCTAAGCTGTTCTCTTAGATCTTCCTCATCTCCATGAGCTTCAATCTCTTATCTAGGGGTCAAAAGCATTTTTCCTTTTTATATTACAATTGGTTTCTCTTGATCTTGTAGAGGATCGGCCGCTTGCAAGAGCATGGGTGGTTTGAAGTGCTAAATAGCTTTTCAGCTTCCTGGTGGTTGGCCAATCAATTGAGAAAGTGTGCTGAAGGCAGACTATGCTGTCGCCGGATTGTCTGAAACCAAATGCTGAAGCCAATGCATTTATATTGGACCAATTACGTACAAACATGTATACAAGGAAGGACCAATGCTTTAAAATATGTTCCAAAATACTCTTAGCAGGCCTCTCCCGCTGATGGAAGTTTATTACCTTAAGGATCCACAGGTTCTGAAGCCCGTGATCTTATTTGTGTCCGATTTGAGTAACGTGCGTGGTTATATATATCATTTTCGTATATTCCTGTTTGTACGGGATTCACGTACAAGTTTCACCACCTGTGTGAATGTTGGTGGTGAAGTTTCAATGCTATTAAATATGTTTCCTTTCCTATATCAGATGATACGGGAATCTTGGAGGGTAAGTTGTTCCATAAGCAACCTGTTGCACAGCTCGGGTTCGGAGGATGATGCGATAGCTGATAAATCGATTTTCAGATTTCTTCATTTAGGAGAAATTTTGGGTTTTCTTTTTATATGAATAGAAAACTATTTACTCGTCTTCGGTCCGATATTAAATGTCTCCTCTTTCTCCTGTTACTTATAAAATGGTAAGGTGCAAAGAAATCATTAGACAGATGGTACTATGTATTTTCATGTCCCCTGCTCTTTTCCTTTTTTTTCCTCCAGAGTATGTTTACGAAGCTTTGTTGGCCAAGTAGGGTTACCCTCTTCTTTGCTGATGATGATGCAAATCTCTGTACCCTTCTTTCTGACGGCTTGTCTTTTGACTTTTCCTCTCCTACTCTCTGTGTGCATTTGTCTTGGTTTTTTATTTTTTTATTTTATTTTTAGCATGCATGTCTCTGCTTGCCGCTCACTGCCTCTGCAATTTGTAGACGATTTATTCATTTCCTGTTGCATCTCTAATTGGCTTTAGAGTTGCTGCCAGTGCAAAAAGAATACGTATGGACAGACTTTAATATTTCTTTTTCGAGTATGGTCTCTCAGAGTAGGGTGGCGATTGGTGTCAAAGATTGTATTTCAAGGATTAGGCTTAAGGCAGCAGAAAGCTTGTATATCCTGTTAAGACGTCTGAAGTTCGGGATTCAAGCAAGGTTTAACCCTGCAAGTAGATGGAATTCAGGTCCTAAATTACCGTAGCAATAGAAGATAAAAAGAAGAAACCACCTTGACACCCAATGCGTGCATACGGCAGATTGGCAACAGCTAATTTTGAAAGAGAGAGAATGAACTGACTCGGCCCAGGCTAGCTGTTTGGTTTAGGTTCGTAATTTCAATGCAAAGGTTATTATGTATGTATTCTTCTCTTTCTTCCGGCAAGCTAGAGAAGAAGCCATCTTTGAAAACTAGAGCCCCACCGATCAGCTCTCAGACGGCACGCCGTTCTTGCAACCAGGTTTGCAACCTAATTCCCTTTACGTGAAATTATCAAGGGAACTGGGGTGAGATCCTGCACGATCTAGGTCATTTCCTTCAGAACGATGTCAGTATCTGTAAAAGGAACTAGAGCATTTGAAACGCAACGCGTGCAAATTTAATGAGCCCAAGACAAACCCTAAGTACCCAACCCAGGCCAGCTAACGAGAAGGGGGCAATATCACCTGAACTCGTATCAACTTTCTAATTAATGTAGCCACCGTCTATAAGCACCTCGCCCCCTATCTTTTATCCTCCCATAATTTTCTTGGCCAGCTAGGGGAGAATAAACATTCTACATCGGGTCTGCTATATAAAAATCATATAGCGGGCTAAGCAGACCTGTTAGAATCCACCATGCACTATCAGCAGATTTATAGATCTCAAAGCAGGACTTTCACCAAGTTATATCTCTTTCCAACTTTTTTTTCTTTCTAAAACAGATGATTTATATAGTTCTAATACAGATATATCCAATAAGATCAGAAAACAACAAATTCTGGAAATTCTGGAGCGCTTTAAGCAACTCTTTTTCCAACCTATAGAATATCTCTGGAGTAACTGGCTACATACGAAGCCACTCAGTTCGCAGCCCCGTTTGTCTCTCTGAACACATACTTGGTTTGGAAGGCCATTCTTCCACATCACCACTTGTCATGGCCCGAATGTTCCGATGTAAAGAATGGCTCCACCACTCTCTCCCCACATCTTTAAAGACCCATACAGCTCGCCTCCCTGCCTCTCTGCCATCCTCTGGTCGCCTTTAGACTATAAAATCCTAACCCCAACCCCTAGCTCTAATCCTTATCCTCACCTTGATCATCGCAACAGCTATGCAGATAGAGATGGAGTGTTTAGACTCATTCCCAAAAAAGCGAGCTTTGGTGCCGGAGAGGCCGAAGAAAGAGAGGAGATGAATGGCAAGGGCCTCAACAAAGAGGTGGGCCAGCATTGTCACTGATAGCGCCTGGAAAGGGTGGCGACAGCTAGAGGAGTTTGAAGGAGAGGAAAGGAGAAGAATGGCAGGGTCTTCATGATACGTAGTTCTTTTGGGCTCGTTTGGTTGGCAGAAAAAAGAGAAAAAGTGTGGCCAACGAAAAAGTAATGAAATACTTCTTGTTTGGTTGAAGTTTTCAGAGGAAAGAGACGGAAAAGTTGTATTCCCATGGAAATATGATTCCCACGTTTTATGGAAAAGTATTTTCCATGAGAAACATGGAAAAGTTACTTTTCCATGAGCCGGAATCACTCTATTTTTATTTTTATTCAAAAAAGCCCTTCAGCATTGAAGAGGCATTAAAGACCTAATTTTTATTAAGGATATAATAGAAATTACACATAACTTTTTCAGAAAAGTGGATGGTCAACCAAACATAAGCAATCTAAAAATCTGTCACTTTTCCATCGTCAACCAAACATGCCAAAAGTACTTTTCCAGTCATGCTCTTCACAGGAATCTGCTTTCCAAAAATCATATTCTTAGGAGAAAAATGCTTCCCACAAACCAAACGAGTTCTTTGTGAAAGAATTAACAGGAAGCTCCGTCAAGGGCACGCCTATTTCTCTTCTCATGACTTCCCTGTCACCAACTAGTCTACTACCTTCTGCAATATAGAACCAACTAGTCTACTACCTTCTGCAATATAGAAAGGTCCCAGTTCCAACAGATTCGAGTACTACCAACAATCCTAACAGTGTTGATCTCACCATCCGTCACCAAAACTTTATCATACCTGCAACACACTTGAATATTCATCTCAAGGTCGCAGTTTAACAGATTTGAGTATTACCAACAAGCCTATCAAAAACTATTGACCTCACCAAAATTTTATCATACTTGCAACACACCTAAATATTCATCTCAAGGTCCCAGTTCCAACAGATTTGAGTATTACCAACAAGCCTATCTAACAGTGTTGATATCTCACCATCTGGGTCACCAAAATTTTATCATACTAGCACACACTTAAATATTCATCTCCAGGTCCCAGTACCAACAGATTTGAGTATTACCAACAAGCCTATCAAACACTGTTGATCTCACCATCTTTCACCAAAATTTTATCGTCCTCGAAATGCACTTGAATATTCATCTCTACTTTACTTGTCAACAGTAGATTATAGAGCATGTTCTTGATTCTATCCCATTACGTATAGATCAAGCTTCAAGCTTCTCTTGATGTTAGCCACTATATGACCTGTATCACACCAAGACCAATCATCAGGCAAAGTATACATTTCTGATCACAGGAAGCAAGCCAAACATATATATATATATTTTTAGCCATTTGGCTAAAGACCAGCCTTTAACCCTACAACCCTTGATCTGTATTGTTTGCCGTAAGGAGGGCAAGTGGCTTCAAATGTCAAGCTCAGTTTTTTTATTGATCTATGTACTGTAAAACATGCTTGCTAGTAAACATGATCAAAAACTCAAGGGAGACTGAAAGTACCCTACATAATGCCTGCATACAAGTGTTTTTAAACATCAAGGATGAAGGTCAGGAAAACCACATGAAGTCTACCAAAAAAAAACGAAGCTTAAAATTATTTTAAAAAACTTTTATATGGGAAAAATAATTAATGAATTTGAGAACCTGGTGCACTAAATGAATATAAAATTAATGACTGCTTTCAAGGTAAAGGAGACAAATAACAGCAGTGTGAGAGAGCAAGATGAGAGAAAAAAATATTACTTTGAACTAAACTAAATGTTCCACTGACAATGGAATCCGAAATTACAGATCTATCAGAATATATGAAATTCCATAATGCAACAAAACTACTCCCACATTTAATCCCAGTGAACCCAAGAGATGGCAATGATGAAATCAATTTTGGAAGGTTTCACCTTAAAAAAAGAATTTGATTTCCACATATCACAACTGCCTTTTTAACACTGATAAAAAGAACTAAGTTTTGAGACCACAATCTAAAATCAAGATAATTCATAAACATAAACAAACTAAGAACCATGAAGATCATCAAATAGGGAAAAAGAAATCTACAATGTAGGAGAAGAATATCCCCCCAACTCCCCCAAAAGAAGAAGAAATTCTAGCAAATAAGGAACTTCTTAAGAAAGCAATGCAAAGCTGGTCTAGTCTCTACCTAAATGAATCAACAAGTGTTCTGGGGATGACACCCAACAACCAGCCACCCACCCCTCCTCCAAAAAAAAAAAAAAGAAAAAAGAAATGGTACAGACGTTTCTTAGGATGCATTGTGTTTTAACCCGTTAAAATGGTCTACATGATCACACATTTTTAGAAAATTGTTTTATGGGATGTTAATTTTTCTTGTCAAGAAATCTTCTTATTGTCATGGTAAAGACATAAAAAAACTTGGTGTTGCTTACATTACTCCCTATTCAGTGTACCAGTCCTTTGTTTCAGTTCAGTGTTGATGTACCACACAAAAGTCATGTGGCAGATTGTGCATGCCATTCCACCAATCACCGCATACAGGAGTTGGAGTGGTGAATAAAGCAGGTTGGTGAAGTTTTTTTCCCCGTAGAAGACAATGAAGATGCTATTTATCTGGCTAGTAAAAATGTATTGGAGACCTACATTTGTATATTAATCTCAAAAGAATCCAAGAGGTAAGAAATATTTGGAAGAGAGCTACTTCACAATGTGTAGTTTATTGTTTTGTGAACCTCTATGGATGACTTGCCTGTACGAGCACCCCAAGCAGAATCCTTTCTACCATAAAGATCAACAAATATTAACTCAAAAGCCAACTTACTTGCCCCCCATAAAAGTGAGGCAAAACAGCCATATGCACTTGCTTGAAACCTTGTTCCTATTTAGGAAGTCCTTATCACACACATCAATGATAACAAAACTGACCATCACTCCATGACGAGGTGAACTGCAAAGCAAAACTACAAAACAAGGAGGCTCCAGAAAAAGATCTTCAATGAATATACGTATATAAAAGAATGAGGCTTGGATAAAATATGTACATAAATGAGAGGCAATAAAAAAATCTATGCAACGATGGCTAAATTTCATTAGCTTTCAATTATGCTATCCTATCTTCATTTGCAGAAAATTAATTTTTGAGGCCATCAGTCCTATACTTAGTCCTAGAATATGCTAGCGATGCAGAAAGAAAAAGGAGTTTCTTTTTCCTTGTTTGGGAACACACACACACACACACAGAGCATCAGTTACTTAACATTACTCACATGCATTTTGCAAGTAAATAATAACATAGCCATCAAAACCACATGTAAGACGCAGCTAACATGAGAAGTGTATCAAGATAATTTAAGAAAGAAAAAAACTGAAACACCAAATTCCAGGAAAGACACTTTCAATCATGAAATGTATTTAAGTAACATCTCTGATTCTTATGTATGTAAGCCAAACCAAGCAAAACATTTTTAAAGACCAAATACTTAAAAAGAACAGCTAGATCTTCTCATTAACGAAGCAACTAAGACTAGCCGATTACCCAAATTGATGCCACAGACCATCCAATAGCAATGGGAAAAGAAAGTCCAAGCAGTAATATCAATCTCTATGGCTCAACTGTTGTCACCTGCTGCCACTCCCCATCCACTGCTTCTTTCCACAATGTGACATTGTTATTCCCATCAGCCACAGCCAAGATGTTCCCTGTCAATGACCATGACACCCTCCAAACAGGGGCCTTAAAATCATGCAGAACTTTACCCTCCCACTGATCACCTTCCTTCGCCACTGTCCATATAACCACAGTCCCATCCTGTGAAGCACTAGCAATGGTAGTCTTTGGGAGCCCCAAATTTGGTGCCCAAGCCACATCTCTCACCCAGTCAGTGTGCATCTGAAGAGCAGGAAAACAATCCATCTTCCAACTCCCATTGTAAAGCTTCCACACTTTAACCGTGTTATCACAGCCACCAGACGCAAGCTTCTGGACAGGATCAAACTGTCCTGAACTGACAAGGGAACCTGGTGCCATTGCTGGAGCCCATGAGACAGAAGTGACTCCAACTGGGTGGGCCTGGTCAATCCTAGTAGTGTCCCAGCCTCCATCCGTTCGAGCAGTGAAAACCGAGATGTTCCCATCTGAGGAACCACAGGCCAAGCACAGGCCAAGCTCATGCGGCGCCCATGCAATGGAATTGACAGAGGACTTGTGCTCGGAGAAAATGTGCGCCTGAGTCCACTCGTCAGGCTTGCTTCCTTCCTTCCATATGATCACACGGCCATCATAGCTGCAGGAGGCAAGCATGGATCCAAACTTAGGGTGGGCCCATGCGACCTGCCAGACTGGACCCTGGTGGCCAGTCAAGGTAGCAAGGTGCTGATGCGAGGAGCCACTTACTCCAATAATCTTGATGGTAGAGTCAGAAGAGGCTGTGGCCAGGCGCTTGCCATAGTAGTCCATCGAAACATCATGAACCACATCCTGGTGACCCGTTTCTATTTTCTGAGAAGGCATTGTCCCAGTTCTAAACTGAGAACTCTAGGTTTGTATTTGTTATAATTGTTCTTGTTTAGTTATGTCCTATGGAGGACACAATTCTAGCTGCGCAAAATTGCAAAAAAGCATTAAATTTCAGTCAATTTGACCAAACTTCGACACAGCTAAGCATGGTTTAAAGCTGAGAGAGAGAGAAATATAAAGAGTCCATCTTCTGTTAGAATCTGTATATCTTAGTTTATGCGTCAAATTCCAATTCATTAAACATTCTATAATATTTTCAAGAATTTGTTCCGCAAGTACTGCAACTGATCCCAAAACAAAACCGAGATGGCGAAATCGTCAGCTAATGAAAATAAATAACCAAAAAATAATAAACATTCTTGAAATTTAAATCATCGCAAAATTATCAGCAGAGACAAACTCAAGGTTACAACAAATTCGGAAGAGAAAGATCGGATCAAGCACAGGCAAAAGAATATGTGAATCGACCTTCACATCATTTCTTGTAAATTACAACACTGAAAATTTATCAAAACATCACATTATAACGCTACAAAAACTCAGAAATCAAGCAAAGATGAGCAGGATGAAATTATCCAAAATTAAGTCATACATAAACAGCAGTCAAAACTAAAAAAAGAAAATCCTTAAACACGAGAACATCGACCACGGATCAGGGGACAAAGGGGTTCATCTAGATATGTTTATTATTTCCATGCCAGATTTCATCTTACAGCAACTTAAAGATCGCATCAATTAAGAGAAGAGGGAAATTGAAAAACCCTAGATCTTTGCTAGAAAGAAATCGACAAAAGCAAACCATTGCTAGATCCAGAAGCAACGAACCGAATAGAAGGATTTGAAATCAAAGGACAGAGGAAAGGATTACCACTTCGAGATCTCTCGCGCACCAACACCGGATCAGGCAGAAAGGCAACTCTCCTCTCCCTCGATCCCTCTTCTTCCCCACCCCAGGTCTCAGCAATAGGCAACGTCAAAGAAGTTTCCGACACCCCGAATCCCGACCCGACATCGTGTCCGCATTAAGGCTGCAAATGGGTCGGGTCGACCCGTGACCCGACCCGACCCGACCCGAATTTTAGGACCCGCGGGTCCGGGTCGGGTCCCAAAATTGGACCCGAATCATTTTCTGGGTCGGGTCTGGGTTTACCAAACGGACCCGACCCGACCCGAATGGACCCGAAGAGAGAGAGAGGAAAAGCAAAAGAAAGTCTTTTCTTTTTTTTTTCTTTTTTTTTTTTTTTGCGTGGGTTGTGGTACTGTTGGTCAGTGTGGGAGGATAGCAACAAGCATAGGTTCACAGAATCCAAAGGAACGTCGGCCCGTCAGGATTCTCTCTGGATCTATTACACTGTTGAGACCTCTGGTGTCTCGGTAGCTGCCTTTTTTTTTTTCCTTCTGTTTTTTGGTTTTTGTTTCTTTTAACTTTTGAAGGGAGAAAGTGAGGGAACACTGCAACTGAATATGGGTCATGTGCCAGTTTTCTGTAATGGAATTGGATTTTGGAAGAAGGTTTGGGATTTTTTTTGTCCTCGTGAGAGGGGAGCTGGGAGACACCGAGTTCCGTCCAATCAGTCATATAGATAAAAAATAGTGTGATATGAAATTTGGCTTGTAGACCGACTTACTTAGTAAGTCATGGGTCATCTGTTCTGGAGCTCAATTGCAAAGTCTTTCAAGTCATGGGTCACCCAGCACCTCATAATTATGATATGACCAAATTAGATTTGCCCAAATTTTTTCCCAAAAGCACAAAAAAATTGGACCCGATCGGACCCGAACCCGACCCGAATCGGACCCGGACCCGACCCGAACCCGACTCGGACCCGACCCGACCCAACCCGATCTTCAACCGGGTCGGGTCCGGGTCCAAAATTGGGACCCGAACAAAAAACCGGGTCGGATCGGGGTCACCTAGGACCCGACCCGACCCATTTGCACCCCTAGTCCGCAAATAACACCCGATTCCAGCCCGACCGGATCCATTTTTAGCCACTCCGCAGCCCGGCCGGGCAAAAGCTCTTTTTTACGACGATTTCTCCTCTCTTTTTTTCTTTTTTTTTCCTTATTTCTTTCTCTCTTTCTTTCTTTTATTTATTTTTAAGTAGATGGATCATACCTAACGAGTATGAATATACCCAATAAAATCGAAAAACAAAACACTATGGAGTATCCGGGGCAACTCCCCATCTTTAGCCCGCAAGATACTATCAGAGTGACTAACTATATAAACAGTCACCTAGTCCGCAGCCTCATTAGCTTTATGGAAAACATGCTTGGCCTGGAAGGCCCCTCTAGCCCCACGATTGCTCATATATCTCGGAGCAAAGAGTGGACGCAACCATTACCCTTTAGACCTCCACGGACCCAACTGATGACCGTGGTCGAATCTCCCTTCGGGACAATGGGACTGGCCCGTAAAACACATCGGGTGTGATGAAAGCCCGCCCAAGCGGCCTTCAGTCCCGTTTTCGGAACCGATATGTCGAAGAATTGACTGCCTCTCATAGCCACGACTCTAGCCGACGGATCCCGAATAACAAAACCCGCACCGCCCCTCGTACCTTCATCTAGATAGACCCATTGAAGTTGACTTTGAGAAAACTCGGAGGTAAGGGCTCTCAGGTGAAAAACACCGTACGACGATTTTCGTTCAGCTCCGCTATTTTGTATTTCCCCTGATTTTACATTAAAAATTATACTTGTGTATGAGATTTAGAGTTCCGGACAATTTTACCTTTAAACCTAATACGAAGACGAAGATAGATGATCTAAATACAAATATTCAAAAAAAAGAAATAGACGTCGAGTAAATATTGGGTAAATCTCATTCATTTAGAACAAAATTATTTTTGAATTTCTTAATATATACAATTCTGAAAAAATAATATTTGTTTACAGAATTGCTAATACAAAGATTTCTTTGTATTACCTCTTAAAAAACACACAAATTCTTTGCGTAAGATTCACCCAGAAATTTTTGCCCTTGGCAATTTCTGAAAAACTATAGTTTAACCTTGGGTACCTTATGGGGGATGGAATATTTTTCGGTGATTCATGCACATTTTGAGTGTGGAAGATATCTGGCCCGGTCAAATATTGCTCCTGTTGCATCAACTTTTTCAACTACCAAATTACATCAATTTTCAAAGTCAATTAAATGCTTAGAAAGGTTTTTTATATCTAAACAGTTGTTTATCCAGCATTTTTCGATCATCTATATCAGAGTGAAAAAAGTATGTTTGTTCTTCTTCTTCTTCTTTTGATATGGCTGGATGTACTCAAGTTAAAGCTATATGAAATGCCGTTTTCACAAAAAAAAAAAAAAAAAAAAAAAAAAAAAAAAAAGTATGTTTTCTGAATTTGAATCTTATACAACACAAAAAATAAGTGCTTCCTTCCACACAGCTTATCATCTAGCGCACTGCTCGAAAGGGTCAGAGGTAGGTTGTAGCTAATATTATGCTAATAATTACAGATAATTAGAGTAAAGTATAGTAACTAAAACAAGAAAATTAAAGATAAGTGTAATAATAAATTAAAAGTGAAAATGAAGGTAAATATAAAGATAAAATAAATATTTGATTAGCTAAATGTTTCGTCCTCCTGTTGTATTTTTTTATTTATACATTCAATCACCAACGATCTAGCAACCGTATGTGTCTAGTGTCGGTACTTGCTCATATCTAAACTCCATTTTATTTGACAGTTTCAACCAGTTGAGCTACCACCATTCTCTCACCTTCCACGTCCTAACAATCTCATTAGTTAGGTCAATGGGAAAAGATCCATAGTTCACCGGGCACGATCGGGCCGCATTGTTATTAGTCTTTACTCGACCTCTCTAACGGCTATCGATCTGATAGTTTTCTTACTCGATCTCTTTAAGTATCATATTCAACACTGAATAATGCTAAAGCTTCTGTGAAACCGCATGGACTGGGCCGGGTCCACTCGACCGGCCCAGCCCAAAAACAAATGGGAGGAAGACTCCGACTGGGGTCTTCCTCTTCCTTTTCGATCGAGAAGAGGACTTCTCTTCGATCGCGATGGGATTGGAAGTCCATCGCGATCCGGAGACCTTTGGATAAGGCTGGGAGAAATCTTTTATAGAGCGCCTCCTCCTCCTTTGAGTTCGTCCAAGGTGGAGTCACCAAATCCTATCTTTTCTTCCGGTTTGGGTCCTTCTCTTCCTCGATTTTTTGCCGAAGAAGGAGCCGCCGGATCCCTGCCGGAACTGAGGTAAGAGTTCCTACTCCTCTTCTCTTCATCTCTTGGCACTTGGATGTGATTCTTCATAGATTTGAGCCGGCCAATCGCTGGAGTTTGGATTCGGGATAGGGCACTCTGTTTCTTCGCTGTCGGCTCGTGTTCACCGCCGTCGGCAGCCGAGGTTGGCCGAGCCTCTCTTGCCGTCGACGGGGCTGGCCACCGCGGCCGCCCTGGGACCGACCGAGATGGAAGAAGAAGAGGAGGGGAGAGGTACGGTCCCCTATTTTGGAGAAGAAGAAGAGAGGGGTGTCTCTCTTCTCTCTCTTTCTCTCTCATGTTGAACCCTCTCTCTCTCTCTCTCTTCATGGCAATGTTAGATTGACCCAGGTAAAAGGTCCTGATCCCGGACTGTCGGGCACTTTTGTGTGGTCGGCTCTAGGAGGGTGTTAGAATTTACATCTTTATATATTATGATGAATTTTAATGAAAAATATATTTTTGGAATATTAGGCCTTAAGAAGAAATTTCGAGATTAATTAGATCTATCAGTTGGATTGCATTTGCAAGATAAGTAATGACTGCCTTTTTTAGACTCTTCATTTATATAATATTATTTTTGCATCGAATAGATTGTTAAAAAATTTATATATGATTTATGAATTTTACGAGATGATGATTTGAATGAAAAATAGATATGTGAATTGGAATAATATTTTTCGAACTATTGTTATATTTACTGTTCTTGCATCGTATATGCATATTTAGATCGGATTATGATATATCTATTATGTTACCAAAAACATTTTGATGTGCATTGGATTTGAAACTCTCAGCCTGACTGTGTTCTGAACCCTGCCAATTGGGGATTATGCATTGGCAATTTTGGCCCCGCCATAGGATATAAGTGTGGTATTCTGGCCTACTCTGCAGGATATAAATGCGGTCTTCTGGTTCGCTTCGCATGGTATAAGTGCGATATTCTGACCCACTCCGCACAGTATAAGTGCAATTCTCTTTCTGGCCTAACCATAGGGTACAAGTGTGGTCGTAGTTAAAGGTTGTTGAGTTGAATGTGATTTGTCTCAAATCGGATTTATGATTATGTATATGGGTATTTGAAAGATACGGATTTCAATGAATTTGTGTTTGAAAAGGAATTGATTATGTTATTATGCTGATTCATCGTAATTTATATTTATATTTTATGTTATTATTTGAATTGTTTAGTTAAGGTATTTATTACTTACTGGGCTGTCTAGCTTATTATATGATTTCTTATTGTTTTTACAAATCTGAAGAATTAGCTCGATTCGGAGTTTTACAATATGGGAGAGCGCCTAGAAGAACTGAGGCACAAGTTATCATTAGGATTTATATAAATTATTGTTTTATCTTAGATAATTACTAGACTTGCAAGACATTGTAAGTTGTGTTAGTTAAAGAAATAAAGTTTGAATAATATTAGTTAAAATATTTTTGCTGCCTGATTTGATATTGTGATAAGATGCTTTGCATGCTTGTGGGGAGAGTTTCCTACTGGTGTGTGGCAGCTGCCGCGACCTCCGGCTCGCGATCGTGGGTCGGAGGCATGACAACTTAAGTGGTATCAGAGCATGAATGAATAAATTCTAAAATAAAAAAAATCTGACATGACATGAGTGCAAGTGGGTAGACACTAGGGACATTAGGACGTTAGTTTATGATGATTGTAACAAGCTATCCTATATACTTGTAATTAACTGGTAAGCTTATTATGGAATGCTGCTATATGATAGATATAGGTCAGAATGCCTCCACATTGGATGAGAAAGACTACTCTTCAATTGCATGTACGAAACTTTCGTGGACGAAATTTTTTTAAAGGGGGAAGAATGTGAAACCCCATGCACTGGGCTGGGTCCACCCGACCGGCCCAGCCTAAAGCAAATGGGAGGAAGACTTTAGCTGGGTGAAAAGAGTTCGATCGGTTCTAGCAGTGATTGCATGCTGAAATTTTTAAATTTTTCAATGGCTGCACCTGTTCGGGTTGCCTACGTACCTCTTCATAAGGAGAATCAAGCCATACGTAGTTGTTTTTAGTTTTAAAATTGCAGCGGTAAATATTGAATTAAACATTTTAATTCTAGCATGCATAAGAAATCAGATTTCAAAACATCACTACAAAACACATGATCGATATGCCTAAATCGTTTAAACGATTATGCTAAAACATTTGCATGATTAATATCAGATTTGAAATGAGATTATTAAGTTCTAAACTTAACTAATCTATGATCCAACTAATCTTCGAATACCCAGCATCTGAAGATTACTCTGCGAAGAGCCCCTGAAGAGGTTTAACCCTTGGGGATTAGATCTTAACTAAAGTACTGGTGTGAGATTTATACCTTTGCAAAATCAGAATATAATGGATCTAATGCTCGAGCTTCACAACCACACAATCTTCTAGCCTCCACGAGTAATCCACGCGAAGTTCCTGGAGAGATCCAATCCCGCGGAAGTGCTAGCTTGCGCAGAATTTCTTGAGGCTGAAATTTGATCTTCCTGATACTATCAACCTTTGATCTGCCTTCTGGGAAGAATTTGGAGGAATGGTTTATAGGGATTAAAGAGGACTTAGATCTGATTTAAAGACTCTTATCAGGGACCCCTAACACTAATGGTATGATGGACTTAGAGGAGGAAAAAGTCGGCTAGATTGAATGCAGAATTTTTCCATGCATGAACTAGGGTTCCTCTCTTTTCTTTTTCCTTTCTTCCTTCTTTTTTTTCTTTTTCTCTTAATTTTGGCCACCAGCTGATGGAGGTCCTTTTAATGTCGCCCTCCACTCCTCTTCACATGCCAACCTTCCAATATTTTGAGAGTATTTTGTGGGGTTTTGAATTCAAAATTCAAATGCTTGTTTCATGAGCCAACACATGATGAAGCTTGATCTAATCTAAACCATTCATCATGTCGCCACTTTCTTCTTTCAATTTCGAAATTCCCATGCCCACAATCAGATTAGAGGGTCATGAGGTGATTTTGTGGTGTTTAAATTCGAAGTGAGATAAAGATAAGGATGACATATGCCATGAAGAGAGAGAATTTGATCTTATCTAATTCTTTTCATGAATTTATCTCACCATTTCACCCTATCTGATGATGAAGGAGGTCCCTGATGTATGCCACATGTCCCATGGTGCCATTAAATAAGTTAAATTAATTTTTAATCATATTAAAAATCAATTTATGGTGCCATGCATGGATATGTGACATATGGATTTCAAGATCCGAACAGTTTCAGATCAAACCAATTCAATTAAATTAAATCCTAACAATTAGGATTGTCCAATTACCTTGGGTTGAACCTAATCCAATTAGGTCAATCCTTAATTAAGTACAAATTTAATCTAATTTAATTTGGTCAACCTAAGTCCTCTTGATTCAGACCTAATCCAATCAGGTCAAAAATCTTGATTGAGCCGAAAATTGAATCCAATTCAATTTGGCTCATGCTTAGTCCAATTACTTAATTAAATTAAGTTTATTAGTAATCTAATTACTAATTAATCCTTCAATAATTACTTTAATTATTTTTACGATAATTTTTCAATCGAATTGACCAAATTATCCCTGAATGATTTTCAATCATTCTTCAGCTGTCCTGATCAATCAGGAAAATTCTATGCGTGTGACCTCATAGGTTCAAACCTAAGCCGGTAGTATAGAAACGACTTCCTACACTAATCGACATGACCATCTAGCAATGGTACCCGACGTCCGGATAGGCCGAATATATGCGAAGCAAATATTCTGGAACCCTGGACTATGGTTACTGTATAATTCATCCCTTTCACTCCTAATGCCAGGATGACCTTAGAGTTCTGTCAACTCTGTAATCAGTACATCCATGATATGATTCAACTTTAGAAATCCTGTGACTCCTCACAAGGATTATCCTGGCCAAGGTTTTGCTAAATTAAACGCAAAGCAGTATCTCCTGTTTTCAGGAGGGGTCAATTCCATTTTGACTCACTCACTGATTTTGCAAATACTTGACTGCACCCTGTAACCTTCCGTCCTAGAATTACAGATTCTGCTAGTCCGGTACTAAAGTACAGTGAGTTGCTTGCTAATCACTGTGGTGATCTTAGGTCTGAGGGATACTTATACCCATATCCACTCGGAACATCTATCGACAGTAGAGTATTCCAGAATTGGTCACGTTCAGTGAAATGTACTTCTATACTTCATCTGTGTGACATATCAGTGTCTCCACACTCCTTGGTTAAGAGGACAACCAACGTATATGTCTCACAACGACCTAATCTCGATAATGCTGTCGTCCTAGTAACAGTATATCATTTGGTCGCGAACAGGTTTAAGGACTTGAAGATAAATCCTCCTTTATCATAAAATAAGTCATAAGGACTTCATCATATAAGAGTTCATTTGAAGATGTACAATGAAATGATGAATAATGCCAAATAACATTTTATTAATTTATCAATTCATTTAAAAATTCAATCATCAACATGCTGATGATTGACATTTAGGATACAATTTCCAACACTGGGGTCTTCCTCTTCCTTTTCGATCGAGAAGAGGACTCCTCTCTGATCGCGATGGGATCGGAAGTCCATCGCGATCTGGAGACCTCTGGATAAGGTCGGGGGAAATCTATTTATATAGCCCCTCTTCCTCCTTCGAGCTTGTTCGAGGTGGAGCCACCAAATCCCATCTCTTCTTCCGGTTTGGGTCCTCCTCTTCATCGATTTTACGCCGGAGAAGGAGCCGCCGAATCCCCGCCGGAACTGAGGTAAGAGTTTCTACTCCTCTTCTCTTCATCTCTTGGCACTTGGATGTGATTCTTCACAGGTTTGAGCCGGTCAATCGCGGGAGTTTGGATTCGGGATAGGGCAGTCTGTTTCTTCGCCGTCGGCTCTTGTTCATTGTCATCGGCAGCTGAGGTTGGCCGAGCCTACCTCGCCACCTCTTGCCGCCGATGGGGCTGGCCACCGCGGTCGCCCTGGGACTGACCGAGATGGAAGAAGAAGGGGAGGGGAGAGGTATGGTCCCCTATTTTGGAGAAGAAGAAGAGAGGGGTGTCTCTCTTCTCCTCTCTCTTTCTCTCTCATGTTGAACCCTCTTTCTCTCTCTGTGTGTTCATGGCAATGTTAGATTGACCCGGGTAAAGGATCCTGATCCCGGGCTATTGGGCA
Source organism: Phoenix dactylifera (assembly GCF_009389715.1). Taxonomy (NCBI): domain Eukaryota; kingdom Viridiplantae; phylum Streptophyta; class Magnoliopsida; order Arecales; family Arecaceae; genus Phoenix; species Phoenix dactylifera. The sequence goes on along the minus strand of NC_052392.1, from coordinate 10,418,924 downwards.
CTTCTGCGTGGTCGGCCCTGGGAGGGTGTTAGAATTTAAGTCTTTATATATTACAATGAATTTTAATGAAAAATATAATTTTGGAATTTTAGGCTTTAAGAAGAAATTTCGGGATTAATTGGATCTATTAGTTGGATTGCATTTGTAAGGTAAGTAATGACTACCTTTTCTAGACTCTTCAATTATATAATAATATTTTTGCATCGAATAGATTGTTAATGAATTTATATATGATTTATGAATTTTACGAGATGATGATTTGAATGAAAAATAGATATGTGAATTGGAATAATATTTTTCGGACTATTATTATATTTAATGTTTTTGCATCGTATATGCATATTTAGATCGAATTATGATATATCTATTATGTTACCAAAAAAATTTTGATGTGCATCAGATTTGGAACTCTGAGCCTGATTATGTTCTGGATCCTGCCAATTGGAGATTATACATTGGCAATTCTGGCCCCACCATAGGGTATAAGTGGAGTATTCTAGCCTACTCCACAGGGTATAAGTGGAGTATTCTAGCCCACTTCGCAGGGTATAAGTGCGGTATTCTGGCCCACTCCGCAGGGTATAAGTGCGGTTCTGTTTCTGGCCTAGCCACAGGGTATAAGTGTGGTCATAGTTAAAGGCTGTTGAGTTGAATGTGATTTGTCTCGAATCGGATTTATGATTATGTATATGGATATTTGAAAGATACGGATTTCAATGGATTTGTGTTTGAAAAGGAATTGATTATGTCATTATACTGATTAATCATAATTTGTATTTATATTTCATGTTATTATATGAATTGTTTAATTAAGGTATTTATTACTTATTGGGTTGTCTAGCTCATTATACGATTTTTTACTATTTTTACAGATCCGAAGAATTAGCTGGATCCGGGGTTCTACAATATGGAAGAGCGGCTAGAAGAATTAAGACACAAGTTATCTTATATTAGAATTTATTTAAATTGTTGTTTTACTTAGACAATTGCTGGACTTGTGAGACATTGTAAGTTGTGTTAGTTAAAGAAATAAAGTTTGCATAATATTAGTTAAAATATTTTCGCTACCTGATTTGATATTGTGATGAAATGCCTTGTATGCTTGTGGGGAGAGTTTTCTACTGGTATGCGGTAGTTGCCACGACCTCCAGCTCGCGATCTCAAGTCAGGGGCGTGACAGTTTCGATCTCTAAATATGTGGCTCAGGTCCTATTCAAAACCTCCTTGATTTGAAATCCTCACTTTTGTTGCTTTCTGTCGCATTCCATCCCCAAGCTTTCATATGTATGGCTATACTTCAGCATCAGTGTGCGGTGTGAATAAGTTCATTTTCTTGAGTTTCTTTTTGCTGGATTGGGTGGCCAAATAGCCCTCAATGGTCAAAAAATCTTGCATGATGTATTTTCTTTCATAGTTATATAAATATTTATTATTTAAAGCACTAAATAAAATGAGAAGCGTTTGTTGGATCATGTTGGTTTTGTGGGGTTTGATATGATCAAACAAACTGTTAGATAGTTACACTTAACATGAGAGAGTGCTCGTGATTGGGGATTTTGTGGAAGATAAGAGAGCAAAAGATTTGGAGATATGGAGGAGCAATGCTCGAAAACTTTGATGTTAAACTCTTGGTCCTATGTTGAGCGGATTCGTTGGGCAGTTTATAAATAGCCATCAAGCCCTCTGAAAAGATAAACATCCATAATTAAAAATAAAAAAAACTCTCTCGAAGAGAAAAAAAATCTAGAGCCGCTTAATCATAAAAATTCCGCTTCTGTTTTATTTTATTTAACTTTTTACAATTTTTCCCCGAAGGTTGCTTCAGTTTTAATACTTTGTTGTACCCTCAGGTCCCTGAGAGCATCTACTTTGCACCTCACGAATTTGTCCAATTAAATACTCCATTCTTTTTTCAGGTGTGAAGATTTGTGCAGCGTATGTTTAGTCTTACATCAATTATTTGTTGGATAGATCTTGGTTATACATGATCAAGAAACCTAAATAATACCTTTTAGCTAACCATTTTGAGTAAGGTCCTAAATTGTTACAAAAAAGTATTACAGCAGACTCGGTCCATAATCTATGTGGACTAGAAGATACTATAGCACAGATCCATTGGAGCCAATCACGAGGCGATCGTGGTACTTATAATTAGATTTAACTGGATTGGAAGACTTAAACAGAGAGAGTATGTGAGAACCCATGCAAACGCATTTTTTCGGTGCAGATTGAATAGCTATTCCAAATATCAATGATCCATCTTTTGATGGAATTCCATATATATAAATAATCAACAATGCAGTATTTGCTGACTAAGGAGATTAATGTTCGAACATATTATGTCAGGCTCACTAGTAGATGTCTATGTCCAGAATAAATATCTAGTAAACAGTCAGGGAGAAGAGATTTGTTGCTCAAGTAGAACAATAATGGTAATTTGAAAGAAAAAAAAAACAAGAGAAGAGATAGAAAAAAGGAAGATTATGGGAGAGTGAATTGGCTAATAAGTTTATGAAGAAAGAAAACCAATTATTGTATTCCTTCAAAATATTCTATTTTACAATGAATATTTTTTGTATATTACATCCAATATTCTATCTATATTACACATTAAATCCTTCTCTCATTCTTATTTGCAAATTGATCTTATATTTATTTATAAATAAATATAAAATATCTAGATTGAATTTGCACATGAGGACAATAAAAAGGTTGTATGATTAAAGCATCCGAATCCGACGGCGGGCGTGATCTCGGTAAGCATGGCCTCGACAGGCATGACCTCGGCAGGTGTGATCTCGATAAGCATGGCCTCGGCAAGCATGGTCTCGGCTGAGCAAAGCCCGATTGACCTCGAGGCCAAGGAAGACCTAGCAGAAGCTGAGACCGACCCCGACTCCACCAACAGTTAAGCCGGTCTCTAAATCGGAGTGTCTACCTAAAGAAGAGGTCACCAAATCCTCCGTATTTGAGATCAAATCCCGCAGTCTCCGCCACAACAGCTGTCAATATTTGAATCCTTGCAATCTCAACCGATTGCCAACTAGCCTGAAATTCCGTGCCATCTAAAGTAATTCATTTAACCCAAGATTTGCGCAATCACATCCGATTACGAGTAACTGCTACACCCCCTCCTATAAAGAGGGAGGGACTCCAGGGAGAGAGGCATCTTCTTCCCTCGCCAGAAAAGATCTCTCCATTAAAATATCTAAAGATCCCTCTCTGACTTAAGCATCGGAGGGCATTCGCCAAATCCCCCGGCCCAGGTTTCTTACAGGTTTGCCGGAGACAGCCGTCCGCCACCGCCCTGTAGCAGAAGCTCCTTTTCCTGGATCATGGTCACCGCCAGGTCCGATTTCCACCAATAACAGTAGGCACTAGAGGAAAGGTCCGAGTCGTATTCATGAGACTAAGGAGCAGAGGGGCTACTAATGCCTCCAGACATCGCGCATCAAGCCCTGGCTACTCGATCCAGAATCCACCATCGAGGCCTCCGGCAGATCACGTTCCGTAGATCCAACCTGAACAGTTCGACGTACTGGTGCAGTAAATCCAAGTGCTAGCCACAGCAGTCCAAAGCTTGCAACAAGTGAAGGCCCCTCTTATGTCGCCTCCACGAGTTCACACTCAATCGGCACTCCCTCTAGATGCGCCTGTGTCCCGAGGCCGTAATCCCTGCCATTGCTCTTCAAGGATCAATGATGGGGAACGGCGCCGTCACCAGGATTCTTCCCAGGCGTCCCCTTGGGGGGAGTCGTCAAGGAGTTGCCAGGATAGAAGGCTGCAGCCTCAAACCCGGTGGCAACCTTCTGAAGCCGGATCGACTCTGGGTCAATCAGTATCGGGATGGACCACTACAACAACTTCTCAAGACAGAGAACTCGACAAGAAGGTCGAAGAACTCGGGCGGCAAATCGAGGTACTCCGAGATCAAAGAGTAAGGCATAAGGGCGACCCCGATTTTACCACAAAGTCACCTTTTTCTGCCTAATTGAGGATGAACCAATCCCACCGAGATTAAAGATGCCCCAAATAGAACCATATAATGGGACAACCAATCCACTGGATCATTTGGAGAGTTATAGAGCCCTCATGGCACTGCAAGGATCCTCGGAGGCTCTACTATGCAAGGCCTTCCCCGCAACCCTTTGAGAAATGGCTCGGCTTTGGTTCTCCGGGCTGAAGCCGAGCACCGTGTTCTCCTTTGAGTAGCTGGACAGGCAGTTTGCAGCCAACTTTGCTGCTAGCCGGTGCCAACAGCGAATGTTGGATTCTCTTATCGACATAAGGCAAAATGAAGAAGAATCCCTGAAAGACTACATCGATCGCTTTACTGCCGCTACTTGGGAGGTTCGCGATCTCGATCAATCAATTGCCATGTCAGCATTGAAAACAGGAGCTCGGCCTTATAAGTTTCTTTTCTCCATTGAGAAGAATTTTTTTGCCAACTTCACGGAGATACTGGCCCAAGCTCGAAAATATGCAAAGGCTGAAGAGGCCATGGCTTCTCGGCGAGATACCGCCGAACGACCCTCAAAGGTGCAGAAAAGGTGTTGGGAGGACCACGACCGCCCAAGAAGTCAGTCGCCCCGCCGAGAGAAGAATTTGCCTCGATGAGGAGCCCGTCTCGTCTGAGATCGCAGCCCCGATCGAGATCCCCGTCTCGGTCAAGGACGCCACCAAGGAGGTATGAGAACTATACTCCCCTTACCACTACTCGAGCTGAGATCCTTATAGAGATAGAAGGCTAAGGCTATTTTCAACCTCCACGATAACGCTCGGTAATGCTCTAGAAAGTACTCTCAAGAGTCGGAAGCTCGGTAACGCTCTAGAAAGTACTGTCGCTTCCATCGAGATCACGACTACGATACAGAGAAATATTTTCGACTCCGAGATGAGATTGAAGTACTTATCTGTCATGGGATACTAAACTGATTTGTACGAAACTGGCGTGATGAAGGAGAACTAGTGGAGAACGTCACACCACATGAAGATGAAAATAATAACAGACCCATTGCCGGCATCATCAACGCCATAGGAGGGAGCTCTGCCGAAGGAAGCTCGGCTAAAGAACCTGCTGAGAAGGAAGCCCCTCTGAAGCGTCAATGCATGATAGAAGCCATCTCGTTCTCAGATGAAGACTTAAAAGGAGTTGAAACTCCCCATGATGATGCTGTGGTTATTTTCCTTGTCATAAATAAGTTTGATATAAAACATGTTTTAGTTAATAATGGAAGTTCTGCAAATGTATTATTCTATGATGCTTTCTAAAAATGGAAATGATAGAGGATCAACTCCGGGAATGAACGCACCACCGGTCGGATTCTCTGGGAATTTAGTCCCGGTTGAAGAAATTGTTAGCCTACCTATCACGGTCGGGCTCGCTTTCAGAGAGAGTACTGTGAAGACGAACTTCCTAGTAGTTTGGGTGGCTTCAGTCTACAGTACTATTCTCGGCCGACCTGGACTCAATGCCGTCCGGGCTATAGTCTCAACCTACCATCTGCTCATGCGGTTCCCCACCGAACGGAGAGTCGGCGAAGTTCAAGGGGACCAAGCAACGGCCAAGCAATGCTACATGGCGACTCTTAAAGAAAAACAACCGGCTGAAACATCAGTCCAAGTCCCGCCCTTGGTGCTACCTATCGAGACCTTGAAAGTGCGGGACGAGCCTAGGAAGCAACGAACAGAGCTCGGGGAGCTCCTACTTCGACCGCCCGAATCAAACCGTACAGGTCGGCTCCAGCCTAAGCCCTCATAAGCGAGACCGCATGATCAAATTCTTCAAGCCAATACCGACGTATTCGTCTGGTCGCCCACTGACATGCCAGGAATAAATCCTAAAGTTATGGTTCACCTACTCTAGGTGAGCCCAACCTACAAGCCCGTTAGGCAGAAAAAATGGAGCTTTGCATTAGAATAAACTTCTTGAGGCCGGCTTTATCAGAGAAGTCACCTACGTGGTCCTCGTGAAAAAAGCTAATGAAAAGTACTGCATGTGGGTGGACTACACCGACCTGAACAAGGCCTGCCCGAAAGACAGTTTTTCTCTCTCCAGGATCGACCAGCTCATTGATTCTACCTCGGTACACCAGCTGCTGACGTTCATGGATGTCTTCTCAGGATACAATTAGATCCGGATGGTGCCCGAAGATAAGGAAAAGACAACCTTTATCACTGACAAAGGCCTCTATTGCTACAAGGTAATGCCATTCGGGTTAAAGAACACTGAGGCAACTTACCAAAGGCTGGTCAGCAAGATCTTCAAGGACCAGATAGGCCGAAACATGGAGGTCTATGTGGACATCATATTCGTGAAAAGCCAGACGGCCGAACATCACATAGCCGACCTCGACGAAGTATTTTCCACTCTCAGAAAGTATCAGATGAAGCTCAACCTCACGAAGTATGCCTTTGGAGTCACCTTGGGCAAGTTCCTCGGTTTCGTGGTAACTCAAAGCGGCAGCGAAGTGAACCCAAAAAAGATCCGAGCACTGTAGGAGATGGCACCACCAAGAACGGTCAAAGAAGTACAACGGCTTGTTGGACGAGTTGCAGCCTTGGAAAGGTTTGTCTTAAGGTCGGCAGAGCGATGTCTCCCTTTCTTCAAGATTCTCAAACGGCCAAAGAACTTCATATGGACCGAAGAGTGCCAGCAAGCCTTCGAAGAACTCAGGTTTCATCTTGCCTCTCCTCCATTGCTCACGAAACCTCAGCAGGGCGAGCTCCTTTATCTATACCTTGTCATGTTCCCGGTAGCAATGAGCTCGGTCCTAGTTCGGAAAGAAGACAAATCTCAAAAACCAATATACTACACCAGTCGAATTCTATGAGATGCAGAGACCCGATACTCCAAATTAGAAAAAACGGCCTACACACTACTCATCTCGGCCCGAAGGCTCTGACCGTACTTCTAAGCTCACACTATGGCCGTATTAACTGACCAACCCTTAAAACAAGTTCTACAGCGATCGGATCGTGCGGGGAGAATTGCAAAATGGGTGGTCGAGCTCGGAAAATTCGACCTCGAGTGCCGCCCGAAGCCGGCAGTCAAGGCACAAGTGCTCGCCAACTTTCTAGTGGAATGCAACTTGCCAGACGACCCCGAGACCAAGCTCACATCAAAGGAAGACACTTTAGAGCAGCCATGGATTCTACATGTGGACGACTCCTCAACCTCGGGGGTAGTGGAGCAGGCCTCATTCTTACCAGCTCAGATGGAGTGGTCGCGGAGCAAACTTTATGCCTCGAGTTTCCGATCTCGAACAACGAAGTGGAGTACGAGGATCTCATTGCCGGACTGAAATTGGTGAAGGAGCTCAAGGTCGGTAGCCTAAAAGTCCTTAGTGATTCCTAACTGATCGTGAGCCAAATCTTAGGAGTCTTTGAACCAAGGGAGACATCAATGCAAAAGTATCTCCAGAAGGTATGAAATATCACCTCTATGTTGAACACCTTTGACATTCAGCACATCCCCAGAGCAGAGAACACAAGGGCTGACCTGCTATCAAAGCTGGCGACTTCCCGCATAAGCGACCTCCCAAGAACCATAACACTCAAGTATCTTAAAACACCAAGCACCGAAGAGCCTGAGTCGGCCCTCTGCATCGAAACTGAGCCGAGCTGGATAGATTCATTCGTCAACTTCCTACAGAATAAAGTTCTCCCCGATGATGAGCTCGAGGCCCATCAAGTCAAATGCCAGGCTTCTCGATACCTCCTGTATGAAGGCAAAATATATCGTAGGTTCTTCTCGTCTCCGCTCCTCAGATTCCTCCATTCCTCGGAAGCGGATTATGCCATGCGAGAAGTTCATGAGAAGATCTGCGGGAACCACCTAGGAGGTCGGGCCTTGGCCTACAAAATTCTACGCTAAGGATATTACTAGCCTACACTTCAAAAAGACACCACAAACTTCATCCAAAGGTGTGACCGATGCCAGAGGAATGCTAATGTTCAACGCCGACCCTCAGTTCCACTGACTTTAATCAGTGCCCTTTGGCCATTTGCCCAATGGGGGATCGACATATTGGGACCGTTCCCCCAAGCTACTGGACAAAGAAAATTTCTCATTGTCTCCATTAATTATTTCACTAAGTGGGTCGAAGCTGAACCAGTGGTCCAAATTCCGAGCCAAAGATGCGAGAATTTATCTGAAAATCGATAATCTGCAAGTTTGGGCTCCCCCGCGTCATCATATCCGACAACGGCCATCAGTTTGACAATACCCGCTTCAAGAAGTTCCTTTCCGAGCTCGGCATTGACCATCGTTTTACCTCGGTCGCTCATCCCCAGACTAATGGTGAAACGGAGGTGACAAACCGGACCATCATTCAAGGACTTAAAGCCAGACTCGATCGATCTAAAGGGCAATTAGTCGAAGACCTTTACAATGTCCTCTGTCCTCTGGGCCTACAGAACCACATTCCGAATCCCTACTGGTGAAACCCTATTCAACCTAGCTTATGGAACGGAAGCAGCTTCCATCATCAAGGGTGGAGAACTACGATGTAGCTTCCAACTCATCACGACTCAGAAGCAACTTAGATCTTTTTGAAGAAACAAGGGAAGCCGCTCGAATCCGCATGGCAAGATATCAACAGAAAGCGGCATAATATTACAACTCTAAAGTTAAGGTCAAGCTCTTCAAAGTGGGTGATCTCGTCCTGAGGAAAGCTGAAGCCTCTCGGCCTGAAGCTTGCCCCAAATTGGGAAGGATCATATCGAGTCGTTCGGATCCAACGGCTCGAAGCATACAAGTTAGAGTCCCTCGATGGAACCCTCATTCCTTGAAGTTGGAACTCCAAGAGCCTCAGGATATATTATCAATAAAGCCCTTTTAAGGGTCTCTTTCAAATGCATGAAAATCCAATAAGACATTCCTCAAGGATTTCTCTTAACCATTGAGAATTTCTCCTAATGTTGATCTGCTTATCAACCACAGGTCCTTATTACAACAGAAAGTGTCCTCATAACACCGAAAAATGCTTCGAGTCACTTGGGGAGACCTAATGACGTCTCGACCAAGCTCGGGACGCCCTGCTATGTCGACTGCAAGCTAAGGCTCCTTCGACCTCGGGTACTACCTAATGACGTTCCAACCAAGCTTGGGATGCCCCGCTGAGTCGACTGCGAGCTAAGACTTCCTCGACCTTGGGTACTACCTAATGACGTTCTGACCAAGCTCGGGATGCCCCACTAAGTCGACTGTGAGCTAAGACTCCCTCGACCTCGAGTACTACCTAATGACGTCCCGGCCAAGCTCGGAACGCCCCGCTGCGTCGACCGCAAGCTAAGGCTCCCTCGACCTCGAGTACTACCTAATGACGTTCCTACCAAGCTCGGAACATCCCGCTGCATCGATCGCGAGCTAAGACTCCCTCGACCTCCGGTACTACCTAATGACGTCCCGACCAAGCTCGGAATGCCCCGCTGAGTCGACCGCGAGCTAAGACTCTCTTGACCTCGGGTACTATCTAATGACGTCCCGACCGCTGAGTCGACCGCGAGCTAAGACTCCCTCGATCTCGGGTACTACCTAACAAAAATCCCACTACAGTTCAAGATGCCTAGGGCAGATTCTATGGATCGAAGGGTACTCAAGCCTGTAATAGCTCATGATTCCAATGGTCGAATAACAGATTGACCTAAGCCTGCGCTACAACCAGATCCATGCCCGGAGATTTAGTAAAA